>NC_088910.1:20449143-20749380 GCF_963576675.1 Euphorbia lathyris | reverse complement strand
CATCCCCCAATTATTCCATGTGTGCACCTGTAATAGCCCCTGAGAATAAATGTGTTCAAAATTAGTTAAAGTTATAAATTTGTATCTAATTTTTCTTAATTTCTAGCTCAGTTAGGGGTTGAAAAATACCTAGGAAATTTAGCACCAAGAGTGTGTTTCTGGCCATACTTTCTCCAGTTATAACCATCATCAAGTAGGCCTTCTAGTTCCATCCCTGGAATCACTCGCACTTGCTGTTTCCATCTTTGATGATGATCGGAGGGACTTCCACTGAAAGAAGCCGGTGACTCGGACATTCCGGTGGTAATTCGGGGAGAAGAATTGAGCATGGAAATTGTCTTGTGAAAAGAAAATAAGATCTTATCGAGCAATATTTGAGGGGATTCTGTGGAAGAAGAAGGCACATTTAGGAGCTGCATTGTTAGGTGCTTCCCATTTTGAAGCTCCTGGATGATATTGTTTAGCTCCCAATTCTCCATAATTAGGTTAGGTTAGGTTAGGAAGAAGATAGAGTTGAGTTTAGGGTTTTATAAGAATGAACAACTTGAAGGAGAAGGGAAATTGAGAGGCTTTTTCAGTCGGAAAAGGGCAAATAAAAGTCCAATCGCTGACTGACTATTTCTCCACACAATACTTGCTCAGTTTTTCTTCTTAATTTATTTTTTTTAATTCTAAATATTGTTTATTTATGTATGGGTTAATTAGATATAGATGCCTTTTCAAAAAAAGAAAAAAATTATAGGTGTCTCGTGGTTTCGTCGATTTGCAGATAAGAATTTTTTTTTTTTTTTGAATGAACAGATAAGTAGTTAAACGCAATGTTGTTTTATTTTGTCAGAATTTGATCGATAACTATATCAAAATAAAAATTTCAAGCGTTAAATGATATTTTAAACACCTTTAATTTTTCAACCTTTTAAGTGAAAAAAAGTACAATTTTTTTTCAACCATATGGTTGTGTTTGTAAAGAAAAATACTATAGGTACCAATCTACAAATCTGTGTAATTACATGACATCTACTTGTAATTAACTATTTATTTATTGAATATTGATCTCGGGTTCGAGTCCAATGGTCTGTTTATTTTACTTACTGTTTACTATTAAGGTTTGTTATTGGAAAAAAAACTGTTTTTCAATGTAAAATACTGTTTTTAAAAACATGAAGTCACTAGGTAAAATTATCTTCCTTAAGGACATTAGAGGTAAAAAAAATTGTAATTAATGATGAAGATCACATTATAACTTCTCAAGTAGAATCAAACCCCTACAAATAGATATAGGTCATGTTTGGTAAAGAGCGTTTTGGGATAAAAAAGAGCGGGTTTGACTTACTTTAGAGGTTTGACCACTGAAACCGCTAATTGGAGTGTTTGGTGGAAAGAGGTTTGAGAGAGAGTTTTGAGATGAAAACGCTAATTTAGAAAAAGCTCTTAAAATGAGCTTTTTCAATTAGCGTTTTGCAATATTAAAATTAATGGATAGATTCTCTCTTCTCCTGCGCCAAAATTAATGCCCTTATTCGTCTTTTTACACAAACCGCTATTATCAATCAGCTAATTTTTACCAAACAGGTCTACACAAACAACTAATCAAATCAGCTAGTCAAATCAGCTAATGTAATCAGCTAACAGCTAACAGCTAATGTAATCAGCTAACAGCTAACAGCTAATTCCCAAACAGGGCCGTAAAAAACTTGCATTCAACGTTGTAAACAATGAATTTTATCATCAAATATTGGTAAAATAAAGAAATAGTGTCGTTTTAATTGAAAATCTTGTAATATAAGGTAATTAATACGAGTGGTCACTAAAAATTTGGAGAATATCCTAAAAAGTTATAAAAGTTAAATTTGTTCCAATAAATTTATTTAAATTTATTTTAGTCTCAATAAAATTACTTTGAACGTTTTTTAATCATTTTTTCGTCGAAATTGCTGATGTGACATCTCAACATCACGTTAGGGCTACTTGACATATTAAAAAACGTAACTTTATATTTTAATTGACAATCGATATACTATGTGAGTTAATTTGTATTTAAATTTTAATTAACAATCCTTATTTATGTTAGTTAATTTATGGTTATTTTTCTTATTATGCCACATGGCGGTGAAACATGCGATTAGATGTTACCTCTGAAGCACGGACACGGCTCCAACCTCACGTATCCGGTGTCCGATACGGTTCCGACACGGAAACGACCGGACACGCCAGCGACACCGTGTCGGGGCCGTTTCCGTAATATCGGAAAATTGGACACGAGTATCAGTGAAGGATACGTGTGTCCCGGGGAAAAAACTCTGATTAATCGCTGCTATAGAAGACAATGGCGGAGGAATTTTTTGGAGAAAAGGGAGGGGGTAAGACTTACGCGTTATTTCCTGGGTCATCGATCGATTCTTATTTCCTGTCCTGGGTCATCGATCGATTCTTATTCCTCAGATATTTGAAGAGCCAGAAACTTATTGTCGATTTTTATTTCCTGGGAATTAAAGCCATTAATACAAAAACTCTCAAACTTCTCCATCAATCTATATAAATAGAGCTGCTAACAATCTTTCACAATTCATTCACATTAGTTCTTCTCTATTCTTGCGTTCCTCATCTCTTTCTCTCTTTTGCTTGGAGATTGGATTATGGATTCAGAAGGCACGGTATCAGGAAGTTCGAATTCTAGCCAACCTATCGAGAGTAGTACTGCATCAAATGCAAAGGATCAAGATAAACAGCCTCTGTGGAAATATGTTTAAAAAATTGGGAAATTAGGAGGAGGGGGCAATTGTAGATGGATATGCAATTTTTGTGGTGAAGAAAAGCAAGGCTCCTATACTAGAATAAGAGCTCATCTGTTGAAGATTTCTAATGAAGGGATTGGGTATTGTAAGGCTGTTAAAGCTGGACATATATTTGAAATGAAAAAAGTGGAAGAAGAAGCAGCAAATGCAGTTTTGAATTCTCAACCTAAGAAAGTTCCTTTGGCTCCCTCTACCCTTGGTATGTCTTCAAGCCCTTCATATTTATCTAATCAAAACGTGTCTGATGCTATAAAGAGAAAACGGGTTGATGATTCTGCACTTGCAAAAGCTTTTGACTTGCAAACTAGAGCTGAATTAGATGCCCAGAATGCAAGAATGTTCTATACAGCAGGTTTGCCATTTAATTTGGCAAGAAATCCTAATTATTTGAGTTCTTACATGTTTTCTTCTAATCATAGTTTGGGTGGATATGTACCCCCAAGTTACAATAAATTGAGAACCACCTTGCTTCAACAAGAGAAGGCAAATATAGATAGACAACTAATCTCTATCAAAAGTACTTGGTCTGAGAAGGGTGTTAGCATCGTGAGTGATGGATAGAGTGATCCACAAAGGAGACCATTAATTAATGTAATGGTTGTTACTGAATCTAGTCCAATGTTTTATAAATCTTGGATTGCTCGGGTGAAGTGAAAGATAAAAAAATTCATTTTTGATATTTTGAAAGAAGTTATTAATGAGGTTGGTCATAAGAAAGTGGTGCAAGTCATAACTGATAATGCCAGAAATTGTAAAGGTGCTGGGGAAATCATTGAAGGTATGTTTCCGCATATCTATTGGACTCCATATGTTTTGCATACACTAAATCTTGCTTTAAAGAATATATGTGCTGCAAAAAACATGAAAATTAATCAAAATACATATGAAGAGTGTCATTGGATAATAGTGATTCATGGAGATGCTATACAGATTAAGAATTTCATAATGAATCATTCTATGAGATTGGCTATGTTTAATAAGTTTAGCTCTTTGAGGTTACTTGCAGTTGCTGATACTCGATTTGCTTCTATTATTGTCATACTTAAAAGATTTAAACTTATAAGACATGCTTTAGAGTTTATGATTTTAAGTGATGAATGGACACAATATCGAGACGATGATCAAGAGAAAGCTAAATTTGTTCGTGAGAAAGTGTTGGAGGATGATTGGTGGGAAAAACTTAATTATATAGTTGCTTTCACTGGACCTATGTATGCCATGATTAGAGTTTGTGATACAAACAAACCATGTCTTCACTTAGTTTACGAGATGTGGGATTCCATGATTGAAAAAGTCAAGAAGATTATTTTTGAGCATGAACAGAAGCGACTCAACAATTTTTCTAGTTTCTATGATAAAGTTCATTCTATTCTTATTGATCGTTGGACAAAGAATAATACTCCCTTCCATTGTTTGGCTCACTCACTAAATCCAAGGTGATTTTCTAAATTAATTCTCATATTTAGTTTTTCCTTGATACATGTCGTTTTCTTATCTTTTTGAAATTTTATTTTTTCAAGGTACTATAGTGAAAAATGGCTTGAAGAGGGAGAATGTAGAATGTCTCCTCATGTGGATCCTGAAGTTTCAACAGAAAGACTTAAATGTTTTCACAGAATCTTTGCTAATGGTGATGAAAGAAAGAAGGCCAACGATGAGTTTGCTAACTTTTCTCTTAAGACTGTCTCATTTAATGATCCAGATTATATTTCTAGTATATGATCAAGATCCTAGACGTTGGTGGGCGTGTTTTTGTTCAAACGCCCCTTTACTTCAAAAGTTGGCTTTTAAATTGCTTGGACAACCTAGTTCTTCATCCTGTTCTGAAAGAAATTAGAGCACTTACTCATTTATTCATTCATTTAGAAGGAATAAATTAACCCCACAACATGCACAAGATTTGGTATATATCCACAATAATCTTCGCCTTTTATCAATGAGCAATGATGAATATCAAAGTGAAAAGATAAAAATGTGGGATGTTGGTGGAGATGAATTTGGAAGTATGGATGATGTAGGTGTTCTTGAGTTTGCTGAACTCACTTTAGATGAACCGGAGCTAGAATCCCTACTTGTTGCTGAAGATAGAAATGAAAACATCGAAGAAATAGGTTTTTAGTGTTAAGGAAGAAAGCTTTTATTATGTTTAGTTAAGAGTTTTATAATTTCGTTTATATGTATTTATTTACTTATATTACAAAAAATCATATACAAAAATATATTTTTAATATTTATAAATGTGCCCCAATATTTTTATTATTTACACGTGTCCCCCACGTATCCGTGTCCTGTGTTTTATAGAAATAACGTTTCCCGTATCCGTGTCCGTGTCGGATACCGTGTCGCGTGTCCATGTCCGGGCAACATAGGATGTTACGTGATCACGTCCTGTGGAAAAATGATTACAAAACATCCAAATTGACTTTATTGGAACAAAAACAAACTTAAGTAATTTTGGCAAATTAAAATTTTATGATCTTTTGAGAACATTATTCAAACTTTTGTGACCGAAATATATGTATAATAAGATAATTTAATTTTAAAGACGTTTTTATAGGAGTAATTTTAAAACAAAATATGAGGTTTCCCACATAAGCTTGACTATTTCCCACATCCACAGAGAGGGTAACCAATGTGCGGATCTGTTAGCAAACTTCGGTCGTTCAGCAACTAGCACGGTCTGGTGGAGTAGTATTCCGACATTTTGCTCGTCGGCTTACTTTTGTAATTTAGGAGGTAGACATATTTACCGTTTCAGTTGATTTTGCTTGCTTGTAATAACTTTCTTTTATTTAATAATATTGGCACTGGTTTCGGGTGTTCAGGGGGGTGCCGACCTAGTTGGGATGCTCTCTGTTCACTCTTGCCAGCTGCTAGCTTTCATTCAAAAAAATATGTGGTTTCATAAATTTGCAAACTTTTAAACCACGAGCCTCTATTTGCAAATTGTGCAAACCCAAGCATTTTTTTTCGTACTTTTCTCTTAATTCAATTAATATTTCACCAAACCTAAAATACTAACAAAAAAAATATATATGTATATATTCCGTCGAATGAATAAATAATATTCCATCCATTTTTCTTCTTTGTGTTTCAAGCACAATTTAAGCTAGTTAAATTATCTTAACCAATAACTCAATGCACAAAACTTATTCAAGTTATACTTAATTGGATTATCGTTGATTTTCTTAAACGTGTAATCCTGTAGGCTCATTCTGATATCACAGTGGATCTGAATCCATCATTCATTCCATATTCATATACCAACTCTAGCATGTTGGTATACTAATTTAGATTGAACGGTTAACTCGTATAAGTGACAAGAACCTAATAGTAACCTCATTTGATCTCTACTAACCTTATATCAATGCTCAACTAAGGCATGGATTAGTCACTCCCGCAAGCTCCTTAGCATATCTTCATTTCTTGATAAACTGATAAGAATCAAATGAGCTGCAGTCTCATTTGGATATATGGTCGTACACTTCTTTGTTTCATCAATCGAGTGGCTGAATATATCCTCTCTCTAATAGGAGAGAAGAAATCCTTTGCTTGACTCGTGGTTTCAAACATGTCATATACAACATACACAACTAAACTCATACTTGGAACTCTATTACAAGCATGTTAGGCGCTTAATTGAAGTGAACTGCAAGTCATCTAGGCCCCGTAATGAACACCAGTTTAAGGACTACACAATAAGTGTTACAATGAGATGCACTTATTGTATTAAAATGACTCTCTTTTAAGAAGCTCATATTGTTAGTCTAAAGTGAAGAAGAGGAAAAAATGTATATTAGTTGTTCAAAGTCCCCACATTGAAAAGTTGGACTTTTTGAGAGAGTTTTTGAAATGATATATATTTGGGCTCTAGTTTTAGGCTTAAGGTACCCCACAACTAGCCTCCTCTAATTTTTAAGGCTTAGTTGTTTTTTCCTTCTTTCTCCATTGTAATATTTGCTCATTTGCAATAATATTTAGTAGTGTCCGAGGACGTAAGCAATATTGGCCGAACCTCGTTAAATTCTGGTGTCTTCTCTATTTGTTTTATGCTTTATTTTTCAATTTGCTAATCGTTTCCACAACAATTGGTATCATAGCATTGGTTTAGAAACTTAGTATGCTCTGAGCACCGCAGTTAGATTGATCGGTCGAAACATTTCTTTTCTCTAGGTTTCGTTGGTTTAAAAACTTAGTATGCTTTGTGCGTCGCAGCTAGACTGTTCGGTCGGTACATGAGAAAAGATTTTTTGGTTCGCTGACAATTTAGCAAATCGAAAGGTAGTGTTTATTTGGAAAAGAGATGTAAATTGGTGAGCTAAATAAATGAGGCAGTACATGTATTTCTGGTATAGCTGACATATATTTATTCATGGATAATAATTCATCCTTCTTGATTCAGATCGTGTGCCAATTATACCTATCTTTTGCAAAATGGCAGACAGACCCATCCTAATCTTACTACCATTTGTCTAATAACAATCAGCTTTTTATACTAAAAATACAAAATTACTCACAATTATTGATTTTTGGGGTCTGTTGTGCAAAGTAGAGTATAATTTCATCTAATATTTAGAAAAATGGAGAAAAAAACAAAAAACTTACCAACAGTTGCCGAGTTAAAAGTAGTGCTGCCATCAATCACATTCCTATTACCAGTAATAAGGGTCTTCCTCGATGGAACATCTACATTCTCTTTATACACTACTACTCCTATCCGCCTCCGACACTGTCCGGTAATTTCCACTCCCATCCAGTGCTGAATACAGGATTACTCGGTTGGTGGGCCAATTTTACACTTGCTTTCGGAAATTTCTTTTTTTTTACTAAATCAAACTTGTTTAATTTTTTTTTTTTTTGTATATATGCGTGTTATAATTTGAATGGTCAAGAATCAATTTTAAGTATTAATGTACAATTTCTCAAAATTAAGCTAGATTTCGTTTAATAGTTCTAACAACAACAACAACAAAGCCTTAGTCCCGAAATGATTCGGGGTCGGCTAACATGAACACGTTTAATAGTTCTAACATGTAAAAAAAAAATTGGATTTAGGGAGAGCTGACCGTGTAAAAAAATTGATTTAAGGAGACCTAAAAGGCAAAAAAAAAAAAAATTAGAAATTTTGATTTATGGAGCCCTAACAGGCCAAAAAAAAATTAGAAATTTGGATTTAGGGAGTGGTCTAAAATATTGTAATTTTAAAGTTTAGACAAACCTAACACGTAATGAGATATATTTTATTTTTTGCAAGTGTTTTTAACTATCTAATATACCTTTAAATAATGAAATATTACTACATAGAGTCTATATACACTAATATTTGGGGGGCCGAAACAATTCATTACCATGATAATTCCGGTGGCCGGAGGGACCCTGGCCCCCCGGGCCCACCATTGTCTCTGTCCCTGCTCCCATCAGCTGCCACAACCACATTAGGAGTCACTATTGTTGCCTGCAATAGTCTCCGGTCACCGGTCGACAACCACTTTGGCCATCCCATTCCATTTTCCTCTTCAAGCTTCTTCCTTGAAAATGATTTTGAATTTTTCTCTCTCGCTAAATCTGTGTTGGATTAAAATCCAACGTTATGGGCTTTACATGTATAATTGTAATTATGGGCTATCATATGTATGAGTCCGATTAAGTGATCTAAATTAGTTTATGGGCCTGTGGCATATATAATGGGTATGGGCTTAAATATGTGTAGATACCCAGTTGTAATTTACTAATACTATGATGGGCAGATTAGTAATTGCGACAATTAGGTTTTCAGTATAAATATATGGTTATGGTCCCTAGGGCATTAGCATTCTGAAATCTACAGCCTTCCCCATCAAGTGTAGATGTGCTAGCTTTTAGCCCTAGAAGACCAATCAACCTAAGGTGTCTCTGATTCTCTTCAATCTCTGCGCTATGGATTCAGGTACGCTTCCGCTTTAGATCTTAATGGGTTAACATGAGTTTATGATCTTGTGGTTTGTGGATCTAATTCCAATAAGTATTTCCAACATATCTGTCATATTATTTATCAATGCCAAAGCGTTGCTACATAGCTGAAGCACATTCATTTCGTCGCCGATAATTAACTCCTAAACCTGAAAAATTCATAACAAATTAACACAAAATTTTTTAGATTAAATATCCATGGATATATTCATCACCAATAACTAAATTATGGATGGGAATTCTCTGTTTCTAAGTTTTCCATCGTTAAATGTAATTTTCGATTTGGGGGTTTACCTGACTGCCTGTAATTCCGCCCTGAATTTGAATCTGAAAAGATGTATGGTAGAAAATTTAAATAAATTAGTTAAGTTATTTGAGTCCTATTAGACATTCTAAATAAGTTTGTTGAATAAATTAAAATATTTGTATGCATTTTTAACACATTATTTGTATTTGTGCTGTAGTTTTTTTCATGACTAACTTATACAGGATAGACTCAATTATTATTTTGGAAGGTTATTTATAATTGTGTGCTAGTACTAAGTAAATATTTTAAATATTATTGATGTAATTAAAAAATCTAAGGAGACAAAATTAAATAATAAATCAAATAATGGTAAATATCAATATATTCAAAATATTAGTTAAGGGTAAAATTATCCTTGCTTAAAAACATTAAGAGTATAATTTTACCGTTTTGCACGTGTGAGGCAAATTTGAACTTCCCTAAAAATAAGAGTAAATTGAAAAAAAAAAAAAGAACTCTAAGTGGTTTCACTTTTTTGTCAATTGTGTTAATATATATTTTTTTCTAAAGCGAGATTTTTTTTTTGTAACCAGTAGATGACTCGAGTTTTTAAATTTGCTAAAAACAAGGATTTTTTTTAGACATGTAAAATGACCGTTGACGATCTTAAAATAGAAAAATTTCAATAATTTTATAATATTGTAAGCAATTTTAATTTTTCAACATTTTAATTTTGAGATCATTTAGGTATTATTTGGTAAGGAGAAAGAAAGGTAATGTATAGAAAGAGAAAGTTAATGAAAAAGATGATTTTAGAAAATACAAAATTTGGTTCCATAATTAATGTGGTACTTAACAACTTTAATTCTTGAAGTTTTATTTTATGAGATTGTTAACGGTCATTTTTATATTGTTAAATTAAACCATCATCATATTGTCAAACTAAACCATCGTCCTTTTTAGCAAATTAAAAACCTCAATTCGTGTGTAGAAAAAAGAAATAAGACATATGATTGACAAAAAAAAAAGGTATAATCAAACAATTTGTTTTTAAAATTACCATAAAAAAAAATATATATACATATAAAATTGAATGTGTGAACACTACCAATTCCAAATTTTTTCAATATATTCCAATCTTACCCTTCCACTTACTTTCCAATTTTGTCCAATTTTTTTCAAATTGTTCCAATCTTATCTTTCCACGCACTTTCTAATTTTATCCAATTTACCCTTCCACTCACTTTCCAATTTATCCACAATTCATTTGCACCTCCTCTTATGAGAAAACGAGACCGTTTTCTTTTTTTGGCTTTTAATGACTTCATTTCCTTTCCTCATTAATCCATTACATACTCTGATATTTGTTTTCATTTTACATATAAGCACTTGTTTTTTTTCTCTTTTTATGTTGTTGAATTTCAAGTTCAATTTATTTTTTTATCCCTTATTTATGTTTCTAGACATGGAATATAAGAATATAAAAATATTTCATTATATAAAGCTTAGACCATTTGAATTATAACAAATATTGAAACTTGAATTATAATTATTAACAAGTGTTTCGCATTACTTTATTTTTGGATATTCACTATTAGATCCGAACTTATTAAAATCCTAAGGTGAAATTCTAAACATTCTAAGCCTTAGATTTAATAAGTCAGAATGTAAAAGTGAATAACCAAATTCATTTATTTGGTTATTCAGTATCCAATAAACATGAGTAATAATATTAATAGTCTACTTTTACATAAATGCGCTCCTTAATTTCATCATAATTTTATAACTCGAATTGTAATTTTTTTATTATTATTATTACTATCTCGAATTCTCTGATCTTAATAGAATTTTTCTACTTTAAAAGTTTTCTCAACTCAGTCCAATCCTTCAACCAAGAACAGAATTATTTACATAATTTTATTTTTGAATTGGCTGCTTTTAATTTTTGGACTATAAGGTTTTTAAGTTCGGATATTGATTTGGTTAAGTAGGCGTTTAGTGAAGAAAATCTTTGTATTTTTAGTTATTATATATCTATTGTAACTAGAAAGCTAACTAAACTACCACCAATCACATGGTTCAAATGGTTAAAATACAAATCAATTTAATAAAAATTAACACGTTATTTTTTTCCCGAAGCGAAGCAAGGGTATCTTTCTAGTAAGGAATAGACTTAAACCTTATCCTATAATTAATTTTTTAACATAATGCAATTGAAATTATTATTTTGATAATTTTTTCGATTACTCGGTTCGAGTTTCGTCACCTTTTAGTTAGATTCTCTCTCCATTAAAGTTTCCTATATATACTAGAGGAGTGTTTGGTTGCTTGTTTTCATGCTACTGTTTGCCTTTTCTCTTCAAAATGGAGAGTTTTAGGTGTTGAAAAAAATCTTAGATAATATATTGTCTTAAGTGCATAGGAAAATTATGTCAAAAGGGAAATAATCGCCTAAGAAAGATGGTACTTAAGTGAGACCGTATGTGACTCCACCAGTGGCCTGGAAATTTTTCTAGTAAAGTTACTTAAAACAAGTTATTATTGGTGATTTTTCAATTTGAGCTGAGATGGCAACTGATGAAACATCACAGTATCCCACATCAGTAAAGACATCTATTTTGTCAAGAATAGGCGTGTCAAATAGCAGAATTGCAGTGAAGATCTTTGATGGTACTGGTCATTTTGGCATTTGGCAAAGCAAAGTTTTGTATGCCTTGTTTCAACAAGGTCTAGATATTGTCATTGAAGGAGAGAAACCAGAAGATGTTGATGAGATGGATTGGAAAACAATAAACAGTTTGGCGTGTGGTACAATTTGATCATGCCTTTCCAGAGAGCAGAAATATGCATTTAGTAAGGAAACTTATCCAAATGTTTTGTGGAAGGCATTGGAGGACAAGTTCTTGAGAAAAAGCAGTCAGAATAAGCTTTATATGAGAAAAGGGTTGTTTAGGTTCTCATATGTTCCCGGTACGATGATGAATGGTCACATTACGAGTTTCAATAAGCTTCTTGCCGACTTGATGAACTTGGACGTGACTTTTGGAGATGAAGATTTGGCATTGATGTTTTTGGGATCGCTTTCTGAGGAGTTTGAATTTCTTGAAACGACTTTACTTATAGAAAGATTGAGGTGTCTCTTAAAGAATTTTGTGCTGCATTGTATAGCTAGGCATTAAGAAAGAAAGATAAGAAAGAAAGTAGGAGTGGCGCAGAAGAAGCACTAGTCATGAGAGGTTGTTCCTAGAAGAAGAGTAATGGCAATAAGGAGAGGTCAAAATCTAGAGTTGGCAAAGATGAATGTGCCTTTTGCCGAGATAAATGGCATTGGAAGAAAGATTGCCCCCAAGCTGGAGAACAAATCTGGTAAGGGGAAGGCTATTGCAGATTCAAATGTTGCCGAGTATGATGATAACTCGGACTTTTCATTGGCTACCATGGCATCATCAAGGAGAAAGAAAGGTAATGTATAGAAAGAGAAAGTTAATGAAAAAGATGATTTTAGAAAATACAAAATTTGGTTCCATAATTAATGTGGTACTTAACAACTTTAATTCTTGAAGTTTTATTTTATGAGATTGTTAACGGTCATTTTTATATTGTTAAATTAAACCATCATCATATTGTCAAACTAAACCATCGTCCTTTTTAGCAAATTAAAAACCTCAATTCGTGTGTAGAAAAAAGAAATAAGACATATGATTGACAAAAAAAAAAGGTATAATCAAACAATTTGTTTTTAAAATTACCATAAAAAAAATATATATACATATAAAATTGAATGTGTGAACACTACCAATTCCAAATTTTTTCAATATATTCCAATCTTACCCTTCCACTTACTTTCCAATTTTGTCCAATTTTTTTCAAATTGTTCCAATCTTATCTTTCCACGCACTTTCTAATTTTATCCAATTTACCCTTCCACTCACTTTCCAATTTATCCACAATTCATTTGCACCTCCTCTTATGAGAAAACGAGACCGTTTTCTTTTTTTGGCTTTTAATGACTTCATTTCCTTTCCTCATTAATCCATTACATACTCTGATATTTGTTTTCATTTTACATATAAGCACTTGTTTTTTTTCTCTTTTTATGTTGTTGAATTTCAAGTTCAATTTATTTTTTTATCCCTTATTTATGTTTCTAGACATGGAATATAAGAATATAAAAATATTTCATTATATAAAGCTTAGACCATTTGAATTATAACAAATATTGAAACTTGAATTATAATTATTAACAAGTGTTTCGCATTACTTTATTTTTGGATATTCACTATTAGATCCGAACTTATTAAAATCCTAAGGTGAAATTCTAAACATTCTAAGCCTTAGATTTAATAAGTCAGAATGTAAAAGTGAATAACCAAATTCATTTATTTGGTTATTCAGTATCCAATAAACATGAGTAATAATATTAATAGTCTACTTTTACATAAATGCGCTCCTTAATTTCATCATAATTTTATAACTCGAATTGTAATTTTTTTATTATTATTATTACTATCTCGAATTCTCTGATCTTAATAGAATTTTTCTACTTTAAAAGTTTTCTCAACTCAGTCCAATCCTTCAACCAAGAACAGAATTATTTACATAATTTTATTTTTGAATTGGCTGCTTTTAATTTTTGGACTATAAGGTTTTTAAGTTCGGATATTGATTTGGTTAAGTAGGCGTTTAGTGAAGAAAATCTTTGTATTTTTAGTTATTATATATCTATTGTAACTAGAAAGCTAACTAAACTACCACCAATCACATGGTTCAAATGGTTAAAATACAAATCAATTTAATAAAAATTAACACGTTATTTTTTTCCCGAAGCGAAGCAAGGGTATCTTTCTAGTAAGGAATAGACTTAAACCTTATCCTATAATTAATTTTTTAACATAATGCAATTGAAATTATTATTTTGATAATTTTTTCGATTACTCGGTTCGAGTTTCGTCACCTTTTAGTTAGATTCTCTCTCCATTAAAGTTTCCTATATATACTAGAGGAGTGTTTGGTTGCTTGTTTTCATGCTACTGTTTGCCTTTTCTCTTCAAAATGGAGAGTTTTAGGTGTTGAAAAAAATCTTAGATAATATATTGTCTTAAGTGCATAGGAAAATTATGTCAAAAGGGAAATAATCGCCTAAGAAAGATGGTACTTAAGTGAGACCGTATGTGACTCCACCAGTGGCCTGGAAATTTTTCTAGTAAAGTTACTTAAAACAAGTTATTATTGGTGATTTTTCAATTTGAGCTGAGATGGCAACTGATGAAACATCACAGTATCCCACATCAGTAAAGACATCTATTTTGTCAAGAATAGGCGTGTCAAATAGCAGAATTGCAGTGAAGATCTTTGATGGTACTGGTCATTTTGGCATTTGGCAAAGCAAAGTTTTGTATGCCTTGTTTCAACAAGGTCTAGATATTGTCATTGAAGGAGAGAAACCAGAAGATGTTGATGAGATGGATTGGAAAACAATAAACAGTTTGGCGTGTGGTACAATTTGATCATGCCTTTCCAGAGAGCAGAAATATGCATTTAGTAAGGAAACTTATCCAAATGTTTTGTGGAAGGCATTGGAGGACAAGTTCTTGAGAAAAAGCAGTCAGAATAAGCTTTATATGAGAAAAGGGTTGTTTAGGTTCTCATATGTTCCCGGTACGATGATGAATGGTCACATTACGAGTTTCAATAAGCTTCTTGCCGACTTGATGAACTTGGACGTGACTTTTGGAGATGAAGATTTGGCATTGATGTTTTTGGGATCGCTTTCTGAGGAGTTTGAATTTCTTGAAACGACTTTACTTATAGAAAGATTGAGGTGTCTCTTAAAGAATTTTGTGCTGCATTGTATAGCTAGGCATTAAGAAAGAAAGATAAGAAAGAAAGTAGGAGTGGCGCAGAAGAAGCACTAGTCATGAGAGGTTGTTCCTAGAAGAAGAGTAAAGGCAATAAGGAGAGGTCAAAATCTAGAGTTGGCAAAGATGAATGTGCCTTTTGCCGAGATAAATGGCATTGGAAGAAAGATTGCCCCCAAGCTGGAGAACAAATCTGGTAAGGGGAAGGCTATTGCAGATTCAAATGTTGCCGAGTATGATGATAACTCGGACTTTTCATTGGCTACCATGGCATCATCAAGTGGGTTGCAAGCATGGACTCTAGACACGGCTTGTAGCCACCATATGTGTGCTAATCGAGAGTGGTTCTTTGACTTCAAAGAAATAGATGGTGGAGTTGTTCACACAAAAAATGACAGTCTTTGTAAAACAGCTGGAATTGGTTCAATTCAGTTGAGGAATCATGATGGACCAACCAGAACTTTGACAGATGTCAGATACATGCCGAGCTTAACGAAGAATCTTATTTCAGTGGGAGTCTTGAGAAAAAAGGGTTTGACTATTGTTATCAAAGAAGATTCCATAAAGCTAATCTCTCGCACAGTTGTGGTAATGAAGGGAGTTCAAATGAGCAAGAACTTGTACTATTATGATGGTAGTACAATTACTGGAGCAGCAATAGTGGTTTCTAGTAATGATAAAGAGCTAGAAGCAACCAGATTGTGGCATATGCGGTTGGGGCATGTAGGCAAAAGCTCCTTGAAAGTTTTGGCAAGTCAAGGATTATTGAATGGAGTTCGAACCTGCAAGTTGGATCTTTGTTAGCATTATATCAAAGGAAAGCAGACGAGAGTGAAGTTTGGCACTACAATCCATAATACCAATGATATTTTTGGACTATGTTCACTCAGATGTATGGGGACATTCCAAAACAGTTTCATTAGAGGGTAAATCCTATTATGTTACCTTCGTTGATGATTTCTCTAGAAGAGTGTGGGTGTACACTATGAAGTCGAAGGATGAAGTGTTGGGAATTTTTCTTATGTGGAAAAAGATGATGGAGACTCAGACAGGAAGAAATATTATTAAATGTCTCCGATCAGATAACGGTGGAGAGTACAAAAGTGACCCTTTCATGAAATTTTGTCAAGATGAAGGAATTGTCTGACACTTTACAATAAGAAATACACCACAACAGAATAGGGTGGCAGAATGGATGAATCAAACTCTACTAGAGAAAGTTCGATGTATGTTGTCCAATGCTGATTTGGGCAGGCATTTCTGGGCTGAGGCTGTAACATACGTTAGCCATCTCATTAATCGGTTACCATCATCTGCTATCAACGGAAAGACACCTTTAGATTTGTGGTATGGAAAACTAGATAAAGATTATAATTCCTTACGTGTGTTTGGTTCCACTACATACTACCATGTTAAGGAATCAAAGTTGGATCCAAGAGCAAAAGAAGCGGTATTTATGGGCATTTCCTCTGGAGTCAAAGGATATCGCTTATGGTGTCGTGAGTCCAAGAAGATAATCTTTAGCAAGGATCCTATCTTTGATGAATCCACCATATTGAAGAAGGTAGAAGATAAGTAAGAAGATGGTACTCCACAGCAGGTGGGGGATACTTCCAAATAGGTGGACTTTGAAGGAAGTAGAAAAATTGATCCAACAATGGAATCTGATAGTCGTACTATAGAAGGATCGTATGAAGAATGTGAGGTTCCAGCACAAGAATCGCCACAACAAGAAATGCCAATTGCATTGAGAAAGCCACATAGAAATAGAAAAAATCATTCTCGCTATGAAGATACGGTGGCTTTTGCATCTTCAGTTGAAGAAATTCCTACCTCTTATTCTGAAGCTGTACAAAGTTCAGAAGATGAAAGATGGAGAATGATATGGATGAGGAGATGCAGTCCCTTGAAAAGAATCAGACATGGAAGCTAGCAAGTCTACCAAAGGAAAAAAAGGCAATTGGATGCAAATGAGTGTTTGGAATGAATGAGGGATTTCCTGACAAGTCCAGCGTTTTTTTTACTGTTTTCCACCTCTTTTTTCGTGTTTTTATGATTTTTCCGTTTTAATGTTTTTATTGTTGTTTCATTTTTAATATTTTTCCTATTTTATGTGTTATTTTCGTCTTTCATGTTTACTATTTTTCTATTTTTTATATATATTTTAAAATAATATGTATTAAATATTTAAATTATTTATAGTAATAATTCAAAATTTAAAAGAAATAAGAAACTACATTTGAGGGTAATGTTGTATTTTGAATTAAAAAAATTATGTATTACATTCTATCGAATAATTATTCTTAAGGAATTTCTATTACTTTTTTTTTTTTTTTTGCTATTCCATTCCATTAGAATAGTCATTCTATTCCATTTCGTGAATCAAACAGCACCTAAATACTATTTACATAATGAGGTAAATGTATGATAATTTTTTAATTGAGTGGGCTTATAGGGTGCCACTAAATAAAGGGGTCTAAGATACAAAATGAGACAATTCAGCAAGAATAGAGGTATTAAACCAAAATAATAACACACATTTTGGATCTTATTATGTAAAATTTGAGAAATTCTACTATGGTCCCGGTTTATTGGACCTTGCTAATAAACATGACAATCATTCACTTTCTTTATTTTACACCAATCACACCAATCATCTCCCAATGAAGAAGCAGATTTCTTTATTTTATTGGTTTGGTCCATTGCACCCGGTCCACCGTAGAAGTTGTCGTAAAATTCATATCAACTATCCAATACATGCTTTTTGTCGAGCTGAAAAAGTTTCCCCACTTATTTGAATGTGTCTACCTTCCCGTTCTCAGGGAAGTGGGTTCCTTTGTTAATTGTTTCTTTTTTTATTGATTCTTATAATCGTTGCGTGGACTCAAAGGTTTTTCTTTTATGTGCGTTTGTGGTTTTTTTTTTTTTTTTGTCTTTCTTCTATTACATCAAAAGGTTATGATCGTAGACCATATAGCCAATCTTGTGTTATCGGAGGATGAACATGATGAACTGCATCTTAGTGAAAAGGTCTTAAACTTAAGAGAATAAAAGGTTTCTAACTGATAAAACCATTAATTTTCCAACGATGAGGAACCACATGGGCAGTCTAATGAGACACAAAGAGAAAGAGAGGTGTTGTTATCACATAATATTGCTTGTCCTTATTCTGTACGGATGCACATGCACAAACTTGAATAGACAAGGGTCTACAATTGACCAATTCTTCCCAAATAGTATGTTACAGACTAAAAAAAACCGCCTCGATTTTCTCATAAAACGATGTGCAAATGAATTGTGGGTAAATTAGAAAGTGAGTGGAAACGTAACTTGGAACAATTTGAAAAAAATTGTATAAAATTGGAAAATGGGTGAAAAGGTAAGATTTGAACAATTTGAAAAAATTGGACAAAATTGGAAAGTGAGTGAAAAGGTAAGATTGGAATAAATTGAAAAAAAATTGGAATTGTTCATGTTCACACATTCAATTCAATTTTATATGTATATATAATTTCTTTATGGTAATTTAAAAAACAAATTACATGGGTTTTTTTTTGCTGATGATGTCATGCTTTTTGTGGAGGGTAATAAGGAATAAATTAAGGTTGTGATGGATATCCTCGACTGCTTTTGTGAGGCTTCTGGCCAGAAGATTAACATCCATAAATCCTGTATGCTTTGTTCCAAGAATATGGATAATAGCTTGTGTAGAAGACTGAGTGAGATGTCTGGCATTCCCCTGACCCAATCGTTTGGAAAATACCTTGGGGTCCCTCTTCATAGTGACAGGGTGTCCAAAGCCTCTTTTAAAGACATTTTGGACAAATCTAACGGTTTGTGTGCTAGCTGGAAAGCTAATTCTCTTTCCCTTGTAGGTCGCCTTACTTTAATCCAATCTATCAACTGCGCTGCTCCAAATCACATCATGCAAGCCTGTAAGCTCCCTGAGCCGGTCCTCAACGACCTTGATAAAATTAATCGGCGTTTTCTGTAGGGAGAGTCTGGGGATGGGAGGAAGATTCACCTGGTCCCTTGGAAGGAAGCATGCCAGCCTAAGAGCAGAGGGGTCTTGGTATAAGGCAAGCTAAGAACAATAATAAAGTCCTGTTAATGAAGCTTCTTTGGAGAATGTGGCAATCCGCCTCCTCCCTTTGGGTTCGTCTTCTGTGCGGCAAGTATAGGAAAGATAGAATCTTTGGTGGCCCGAAGGAGAGGGTTGTCAGCTGTTCCTTCCTCTGGAAAGGGCTTAGTGCTGTTTTTGCTGAGTTCTGTACGGGGATTGGCTTAGAGGTGGGTAATGGGAGATCCATTAGTTTCTGGTATGACACCTGGATTGGTGACAAACCGTTGATTGAGGTGTGCATCGCCCCTCCGTCGAATGATCTCCTCTCCTGGAGAATTGCTGATGTGGTGAACTCGGAGGGAGACTGGATCTGGTCTAAGTTTGACTCCTTTCTTAGCATGGAGACCCTCCTTAATTAATATTAGAGGTGTGAAGATTAGTAATCAGGAGGAGGATAATGACAGACACTGCTAGGCCTTGACTAATAATGGTTCTTATTCTTGCAAATCGGCCTATGAAGCTTTTACCCCATAATAGGGCTGATCCTCCCTTGGAGATTTGGAAGTCCATTTGGGCCCTCAAAGTCCCCTACCGCATTAGGAGTTTCCTATGGCTGGGAGTCAAAGACAGGCTCCTCAGAATGCAGATAGACACAGAAGGCACTTGGTTGTATCTGGTGCCTGTAGCAGATGCAGCGGCCATGTGGAAACCTTGTGCCATGCTTTGAGGGATTGCCCGAATAGTAGAAAGGTTTGGGAAGGGGTCCTTCCTCACCACATCCTTCCTTCCTTTATGGGGTTCTTTGATATTGACTGGTTCTCTGAAGGTGTTAATGGGAATTTGTTCGCCAGTATGGAGCACGGGGCTATTCTCTTCGCTATTATTTGTCACCAAATGTGGAAATGGAGGAATGAAGAGTTATTTGCTGAGAAGACTGTCTTTATTCCTGACCTCCGGTTTTACTTCTCGAAAAATCTCTCTGTTATTATAAAGAGTTTTGAAGGAGAGCCCCTGGTTCACCCCTCCCCGGTTAAAGAGGTCCAGTTAGTTGGTTGGAGGAAGCCCATGGAAGGGGTTGTCAAGTTGAATACGGATGGCTCCTGCCTTAGTAATTGCAGAATTGCTGCTGGTGGAGTTCTTCGGGATGCTGGTGGCGCCTGGCTGGCTGGGTTTACCCATAACTTAGGTACGGGCTCCTCCTTTACTGCGGAGCTCTGGGGGATCTTGTCTGGCATTAAACTCGCCATTCGCATGGGTTTTAAAAGACTTTCGGTGGAGTCTGACAATTTGGAGGCTATCAACAGGATTTCGGATAGACAGGCTATTTGTCTTAAGAATCAGAATCTCATTAAAGCCATCTTGAGGCTTCGTCCTGCCTTCGATTCTCTTACCTTATCCCATATTTATAGGGAGCAAAACCGCGTGGCGGATCTCTTGGCAGCTGTTGGGCATGGGGGGATGTTATGTGTTTCTACCCTTTCCGTTCCTCCTTCTTTTCTGTTACCTTCTCTTCTTGAGGATAGGATTGAGGTTAGTCTTCCTAGACTGATCCCGGGCTAGGTTTTTGTTTGTTTGTTTTTTTCTTCCCTTCTTACCAAAAAAAAACATGGTTTTTTTTTTTTTTTTGTTTATTCATATGTCTATGATTTCTTTTTTCTAAAAGGAAATTGAGGTTTTTAATTTGCTAAAAACAACGATGGTTTAGTTTGATAATATGATGATGGTTTAGTTTGACAATATAAAAATGACTGTTAACAATTTCATAAAATAAAACTTCAAGAATTAAAGTTGTTCAGTACCATATTAACTAGGGAACCAAATTTTATATTTTCTAAAATCATCCTTTTTATTAATTTTCTCTTTCTATACACTACCTTGTTCTCTCCTTACCAAAAAAAAAAAAAATACAGTAAAACCTCTATATAGGAATACACTTGGGACCGGACTATTTGTATAACAATTGGGAGGTTATTACTA
This sequence comes from Euphorbia lathyris, assembly GCF_963576675.1. NCBI lineage: Eukaryota > Viridiplantae > Streptophyta > Magnoliopsida > Malpighiales > Euphorbiaceae > Euphorbia > Euphorbia lathyris. The sequence continues at coordinate 20,728,491 of NC_088910.1, read as the reverse complement.
AATAGAGTTTGGTATAATAAAAATTTAAATACATATAATTGTAAATTTTAAATAATACCACTTGAAATTGGTTAAGATTATCATAGGCCTACATGGTTTATATATAATGTATAACAATAGACATTAATGGAATAAATTAAATATTTAGAATTTCAATTTAGAGTTTAGGTTTTCAATATATAGATAATTGAAAGAGTTTTATGGAAAAAATATAAATATCAATGAAAATACTAAATATTTATAATTTCAAGTTGTAGTTTGGGTTTCCAACTTGTAAATAATTTCAATAGTTTTTTTTAATATTTTGTGATTTAGTTTGAATTCTTAATATATACGTATAAATATATAATTATTACTATATGGAGGCATAATTTCTAAAGGTGGGACTTGAAAAATGTATAACAAATAATGTTTGGGAGGTTATTCCTATTTATCACTGGCCCAAGTTGGGACCGGGTTTTTTTATAACAAAATAGAGGTTATTCCTATATAGAGGTTTTACTGTACCTAAACGACCTCAAAATTGAAATGTTGAATAATTAAAATTGTTTAGAATATTATCAATTTTTGAAATTTTTCTATTTTAAGATCGTTAAATATCATTTTACATATGTCAAAAATATCGTTTTACATGTGTTAAAAACATGAGTCATCTACTAGTTAACAAAAAAAATATGGCTTTGGACAAAAAAAACACAATTGACAAAAAAGTGAAACCACTTTGAGCTTTTTTTTTCAATTTACCCTTATTTTTAGGAAAGTTCGAATTTACCTCAAACGTGCAAAACCGTAAAATTCTACTCTTAATGTTTTTAAGCAATGATAATTCTACCCTTAACTAATATTTTGAATAAACTGATATTTACCATTATTTGATTTATTATTTAATTGTCCCGTTAGATTTTTCAATTACATCAATTATATTTAAAATATTTACTAAGTACTGGCACATAAATATAAACACTCTTCCAAAATAATGTGTTAAAAATGCATACAAATATTTTAATTTATCCAACAAACTTATTTAGAATGTCTAATGTGATTCAAATAACTTAACTAATTTATTTAAATATTCGGCTTAATACATTATTTGCTCTCTAAACTTATCCAAAAAGCTTGATTGGCCCCATGAACTTTCAAAGTATTCTGATAGGCCCCTGGACTTGCATAAAATGTTCAGTTAGGCTCCTAAACTTGCGTAAAATGTAATTAATTGATCACTCGGTCGTAAAAAATAAGTTAAATACGAAAGATGTATTCCACGAGTCAAAAAAAAAAGTAAAACGACCAAAATCGGGATATACGGTTTTAATATTAGAGAATATAAGTTTTATAGTTGACCAAGTAATAACTTCATTTCTAATCTATTTTTAAATTATGTAATAACATTCTAAGATGCGTGGAATACATCTTTCGCATTTAACTTACTTTTTTGCGACCGAGTAATCAATTGATCACATTTTACGCAAGTTTAGGGGGCTAACTGGACATTTTATATAAGTTCAGAGGATATCGGAACACTTTGAAAATTCTGGGAGTCAATCAAACTTTTTAGACAAGTTCAGGAGTCAAATGATGTATTAAGCCTAAAATTTCTATGAGTAAAATTATCTTCCTTAAAACATTAGAGGTAAAAAATTTGTAATTAATGATGAAGATCACATTATAACTTCGCAAGTAGAATCAAACCCCTACAAATAGATATAAAAACTTACATTCCACTTGACCTCCTGGGGTGATTCACTTCTGAAGTCTCTCTCATCGCTCCGCGTATTAGTAAGGGCGTCCCGCGTGGACGATTCACTGGGTTTTCCTCCGGAATCAGAGGTCTCCATGCCCCGCGCGCTCTTAGACACGCCCCGCGTGTTTGGTTGGTTGTCTTTGCTCTTGCTTTCCCCCAATGGGTCTCTTCGTATCTCGTTTCTAGTTTCCAGGTTCGTGCTTGAGGACGAGATGCCCTCATCATTCTCCCTTTCTTTGAAAGAGTCGGACTCCGTCTCGGGCACCGTGGTTGGCAACGACCCATCCGGCTTCCACAAGCTCAAATCTTGCACATTAAAAGAAGAAGACATCTTTCCAAGCCAATTGGGGAGGGTTAGTTGGTATGCATTGACACTAATTTTATTCGTGATCCGGTAGGGACCATACTTCCTCGGTCTCAACTTGCTACTTGGGGCATGCATGAGCCGTTCCTTTCCCAAGTACACCATTACCTCATCCTCAACCTCAAACTGTATATCCCTCCGGTGTTCATCAACTTTGGCCTTAATCTTGCTATTTTTCTCCTCAATGCTGTGTCGGACTTCTTGGTGCATTCTATGATAGTCGTTGGCTAAGTTGTGGGAGGCTACACTTTTCTTCTCCCCCTTGGGAACTTCCCCTAAATCAAGTGAATGGTTTGGTGCCTTGGTGTACATGATCTCGAAAGGGGATTTCTCGGTAGTGGCACTCACGGCGGAGTTGTAGGTGAACTCGGCTTGGGCAAGCACATAATCCCACATCTCGGGGTTGTCTCGACATTTACTTCTTAATAAATTTCCCAAAGTCTGATTGACCGCTTCAGTTTTTCCATCCATTTGGGGGTGGGTCGTGGTACTAAACTTCAAAGTGGTTCCGAGGATGGACCAAAGAGTCCGCCAAAAGTGGCTAACGAACTTCGTATCCCTATCCAACACTATACTCTTCGGAACCCCATGTAGCTTCACCACCTCTCGGAAGAACAGCTTGGCAATGGTGGTGGCGTCATTAGTCTTTCTACACGGAATAAAGTGAGCCATTTTTTAGAATCGGTCCACCACTACGAAAATGGAATCCATCCCCCGTTGTGTTCTTGGTAGCCCCAATTCAAAGTCCATGGAGAGATCCTCCCAAATGGTTTCGGGTATCGGGAGATGCATGCGTAATCCGGCATTAGTAGCATACCCCTTAGATGTTTGGCACATCTCACATTGCTCCACGATGTACGCCACGTCTCTCCTTATCCTAGGCCAAAAGTAACGGGAGCTAACCACTTCAAAGGTCTTGTCCCTTCCAAAGTGTCCCCCTAACACCCCTCCGTGTAGCTCCCAGATCACTCTTTCTTGTATGGACGTACTGGGAAGGCACAATTGGCTACCCCTCATGAGAAACCCGTCCACTAAATGATACTCGCCTCCGTCGGTGCTGCTCTTACACTTTGCCCATTCACTTCCAAAGTCCACATCCTTACCATACTCTCATTTGATGTGATCAAAATCCACTAACTCCAAGGCTACAATTTTAAAAAGGGCTACCCTCCGGCTCAAGGCATTCGCCACCTTGTTTTATTGACCCGCTTTGTGGAGAAGCTTACAAGGGAACTTGTCCACAAAAGCAGACCATCTAGCATGCATGGAGCTTCGGATTTGCTTTTGACTTCCCAAGTACTTGAGGGCTTGGTGGTCAACATAAACTCCTTCCCAATGAGATAGTTCTCCCACGTCTTAAGAGCCTGCACTACCATATAGAACTCCTTGTCATAGGTGGCCCACTTTTGTCTCGAGTCACACAACTTCTCACTAAAATACGCAATGGGCCTCCTCTCTTGCATCAATACTCCCCCAACTCCTACTCCACTTGCATCACACTCAACTTCGAAGAGCCTATCAAAATCTAGAAACACTAAAACCGGAGCGGTTCTTAGCTTTTCCTTTATCAAGGCAAAACTGCTCTCTTGTTCATCTTCCCACTTGAAGCTTCTACCCTTCTTCAAATACTCGGTCATAGGAGCCAAATAGCGCTGAAATTCCGGATGAACCGTCTATAGAAAGTAGCCAACCCATGGAAGCTTCTAATATCCCCAACGGTCTTCAAAGTCGGCCACTCCCGAATAGCTCTATCTTTCTCTTCATCAACCCAGATTCCATTCCCACTGACCACATACCCGAGAAACACCAAACTCTCCATCACAAAGTCACACTTCTTAGTATTGCCAAAGAGTTGATTCTCTCGGAGTAAGGCTAATATGGTCCTCAAGTGCTCCACATGCTATTCCAACGTCTTACTATGGATGAGAATATCATCGAAGTAAACCACAACAAACTTCCCAATCACCGGACGCAAGACTTGGTTCATCAACCTCAAGAAAATTCTCGGTGCATTGGTCATCCTGAATGGCATCACTAGCCACTCTTACAATCCATCACGCGTCTTAAACGCCGTCTTCCACTCATCTCCCGCATTGATCCGAATTTGGTGGTATCCACTTCTCAAGTCAATCTTCGAAAAGACCTTAGACCCACCCAATTGGTCAAGCATATCATCAAGTCGGGGAATTGGGAACTTGTACTGTATGGTGATCTTGTTGATGGCTCGGCTATCTACACAAATCCTCTATGAGCTATCTTTCTTTGGTGTCAAAAATGCCGGTACCGCACATGGACTCATACTTTCTCTAATATAGCTCATTCTTATCAACTCTTCCACCTGCTCTTTCATCACTTCACTCTCTTTGGGACTCATCCGGTAGTGGGGAAGACTAGGTAAACTAGCTATCGGCACGAGGTCAATATGGTGTTGGATGTCCCGTAGAGGTGGCAATCCATAAGGTAACTCTTCTGGAAAGACGTCTCAGAACTCATTAAGCAATCTCCCCACATCTTCCGGAACTTCTCCATCCTCGCTTCCTACCCCATTCGACGGTGTGCTAGACTTCACCATAACTACATAAGCCGTTTGAATCTCCTCACACTCGTTAATAAACGCCTTGTGAGTTAGGAAAACGATCAAGGTAGACTTCTCTTTGGTCTTAGTCTCACCCACAAGAGGTGTGAGAACATAACGAACCATATCCTTCACAAACCGATAGGTATTCTTCTTTCCGGCATGGTGATAGGGGTCAAAAACCCCTATCTTTGGGCACGGTTTTAGGACGGGTTTTAGGGTTATTTAGCTAATAAGCGAGCAATTCTCGCATTTAAATGCTTTTGTGTGAGTTAGTTAGAAACTGGAAACGTTTTATTTACTTTTCGTTGTTTAGGCTCGTTTTATGATCAATTTAGGCAAATACGGCCAAAATGGCATGCATATTATAGTTCCGTTATCTTTTGAAGCTAATTGATCCGTCAAAAGTCGCACCAAACGAAGCGTTTGCTCAAATAAGCGATTGGCGGGTCAATTTAGCCCTTGGACTAATGTTGTTTGGAGTTTATGTGTGTGTGCAGGTTAAAACATGATCAATTTCAGGCAAAAATCGTGTCTCGGGGACCCCCGGCAGCCGCTCGGCGAATTGAGCATCGGCACGCAGCCCGGGCACTGCTCGGCGAGCAGCCCAGGCACTGCCCAGGCACCGCCCAGGCACTGCCCAGGCATTGTGCCTGCTCGCCGAGCAGGCACCCAGGGGCCTGCTCGCCAAGCAGGCTGTGCCTGCTCGCCGCGCAGCTCGCCCTGCTCGGCGAGCAGCCCTGCGGGAATTGGTCAAAAAGACCAATTCCGCCCCCACGAAGCCACGTTCGACCCCACGTCTTCCTACACCAACAAGGACACGAAAATAGGTCAAAACAAGGCCCGAGACGTGTCTATAAATAGGATTTTTCCATTGTAATTCAATATCTTTCGTTTTTGTAAATTATTTTAGCTTTCCCTTTGTAATTCCTCTCCATCTTCTCCATCTTCCTCAACCTCCATTGAAGCTCCTTCAAAGCTTTTCCTCGAGGAATTATCAAGGTCCGTGCTTAAGATTAAGTCGCCGACTGCAGAGTAAACAGGTTCCCTGAAAGGGATTTTTGTATCTCCTTTTATCTTTCCATGTTTGTACTCTTTGATACAGTTGCCGAACTTAGCTTATTGTATATTGTGACAATTATCTTCGCCTTTAATAGTAATTTAGCTCTTGTTTTGTTCTATGATTATTTGTTTAATCTATGTCTTACGCTTTATTCAATTGGTTTAACTCATTCAAAAGCCCCAAAATCTAGTAGGCACATATTGCGAGCTGAATCTGACCTAGTCAGAGCCTAGGAGATTGACGATCTCTTAGTTGATTAAGCAACAATTTACTGAGCCTTAGACCTAGTTTCGGCCTTAGGGAATCACGTGGTAGGAACCTCATGATGGTAAGTAGGGTTAATCGCCTTGAATACAAGTGACTCAGATTAGGTTTTTATTCAATAGACTTGATAATCTATCTTTATTATTATCGTTCATACCATGTTCCTTCGAATAGTTTCATTAATGAAAGATCAATTAGGGGTAGAGTAACTTAGTTAGGCGTAGAATAACTTAGCTAGAATTAGATAACTTAGTTAAAATTAGATAACTTAGCTAGGATTTGCATAATTCAACCTAGGAGTAGATTAATCAAAACAAACAAACTCAAAACCCCCTAAGCCTAGATAACATCCGGGACCGAGTAGCTTGATACTTGCAGAAATAAATCCTGTGGACGATAACCTGGACTTAACCAGAAATTTATTACTTGATAACGACGGGGTACACTTATCCCTTAGTGAGGATCCCTCGGAATCCGCATCAAGTTTTTGGCGCCGTTGTCGGGGATTTATTTCTTCTGAAATATCGAACCAAAGGTCGATTTGTTAGTTTAGGCATTCATTGTGAATATCTTTGTTTATATCATTTATACTTGTTGATATATGATTTCGTGAATATCTTTGTTTATATCATTTATACTTGTTGATATATGATTTCTTTATACTTTTCTATAATTGTTCATATCTGTATAGTGTTACTTATCAACTTTTGTACTAGAACTTCACTTTTTCTCAGCATTCTCTGATCAATGAATTGGCAAGAAAAATTCGAGTGGCAAGCTCAAAGTTTACTATCCCATCAAGACAATGCATTCATGCCCTGGAGAATGAGGCTCCTAATCCCTCCATGGCCGACTTAAATGAGAAAATGGATATCTTGATGGCAAATCTGAGCCTCAACACCAATGAAAGTGTAAGTTTTGTGGGTAATCACCAAAGGTATAATTCTAACCCCAAGTCTTACAGCTTTTATGGTAGTGATTGGAGGAGACCTCAACACTCAAATCTGTCCTACGGGAACCCTAACATGTTGAGGCCTCCAAATAGGTTTGTTAATGAGCACAGGGAAAACGAATTGGGAATGTTCCCTTACGAACAAGCAAGCCAAGTTCCTCCACAACCCTCTAGTTCACGAGATGAGGTGCTTTCCCTTTTGAAAGGAATATCAGCCCGACTTACAATCAACGAGGAGGTTTGCAAGGACTTGAGCAACCAATTGGCTCAAATAAACCAAGAGATGCAAAAGCAATCCCGAGATGCTCTCCCATGCATAAAGGAAAACATAGAAATCCCACAAAGGGAATCAGCTCAAGCCATCTCCTTGAGGAATGACAAAAAGGTAGAACCAAGCCCACTATCACATGCATCACTCGAGGTAAGTGAAGAACCGGAAGCGGTAAGCAACCCCGGTTCAAAATCTGAAATTCTAAATCATGTGGTAGAGATAAAAGATCAAATCAAAACTTGTGTATCTCAATTACCTTTTCCTCAAAAATTAGAAAAGTTTAGGTTTGTTTCATGCTCAGAAGTTTTCATTCTCTTTGACCTACCAAGAGAATCCAAAAGGGAGCAAACCAAACTTTTTAATATGTTTAAATTCGGCCTCCTGCTTTCATTAAACTTATTAGAGGCTCTTAATCCGTTTTGTAGGTACGGATTATTTATTCAGGAATTTGAATTCCTAACGCGAGTAGAAGCATACACCTAGGCGGGAATTCTATGTCGAGCTCACCGATTATAACGTAGCGCTTCTTGGGAGGCAACCCAAGTTTTAATAAAACTTTTCAGGTTTGTTTTATTTAGATTATACATTGATCTTTTAGTTTAGTCTTTTTAGTTTTCTTTTACGTTTTTTTAAGTGTTCGTTTAAAAAATAAAAAATAAAAAATAAAAAAAATAAATAATTAAATAAATAAATATTTTTTTAGTTGTTTAGTTTTATTTTATTTTATTTTATTTTTATTTTTTATTTTTATTTTTTTATTTTAAAGTTTTCAGGTTTAAAATAAAATTTAAAAAAAAAAAAAATGGCCCCGAGCTGGGCACTGCCGCCCCAGCTCGGCGAGCAGGGCCCTGCTCGCCGCGAGCTGGGCGCTGGCGCCCAGCACGCCACTGGGAACTGCGCCCAGCACGCCACTGGGCACTGCGCCCAGCCCGCTGCTCGGCCGAGGTAAGCAACGTTTCAGAATTTTTTTTCCCGAACGAAGCTGAAATAAATAAATAATAATAATAATAATAATAATAATAAATTTGCCACCGCAATTCGTCAAGCTTTTGGCGATTGCGATAAAATCCGTAAGTTTTCTTCTCCACCCTAACTTTTGACACTTGTACTTTATGGTTTGTGATGCAATGTTGGAACTTATTGCATATTTTTAGTGTGAGGAGGAGGGGTAGACAAACTTACAAAAATTGTATAAATTTTTAATTTTTGTTGCGTCGTGTCTAGTTTAGTTTAGCGTTTTTGGGGTTTTATTTATGTTTTTGCATGTTTAGGACCTAAAACTGTGAACCTCCTTCGAATCTAAACTTCGTTATTTGTCTTTGAGGGCTGAGAACCGAATCTAAAATTGCATGACAACTAGTTTAGGCGTAGGACACAACTCTTGTATCTGTAAAAGCATGAGCTAAAGTTTGCATTTAGACCTTACTTTTGAAGAAATGCTAAATTCATTACTTAGGTAGATAACTTAAGAATTGAAGGCATGTGACATTAAACTTGAGTTTGGGGAAAACTAGTAAACACAAAATTGAAACCCAAAGAATTGTGAGTTGAATTTGAGCCTAAGAGCGAACATCAAAAAGCTCTTTTTCTTGACATTTTTGTGTGAATGCTTTGACTTGTGGAAGATTACAGATTTTGCACCTAATACTGTGTTGAACCTACATGCAATGGTTTGAGATGATAAACGATGAATCAGCCTCATTAGAATTAACCCTTTTCTTTACCTTATTTTTTCTTTTTCATCCACTCTAGGAAGCCCCTTTGAGCCTTCGTTTTTGTAGTTTATAGGTTTTTCTTTCGTTCTAACCTGTTTTTGCAAACCACGACTTGGTTTGCTGTTTAACCCAATTTATTTTGCAAAGCTCAATTAGAGCCTTTGTTTTCTAGCGCGTTATCTTTGTTTATGGCATTACAGTAGCAAGCCAAAAGGCTAACAAGTGAATGAGCATCACTATCCCAAAAAGAAAAAAAAGGGAAAAAGAAAGAGAAAAACAGAAAAAGAAAAAGAAAAGAAAAGAGACGAACAAAAGGGAAGAACTTCATTCCCCAGTTCCTAAAAATCAAAAACGTCTCAAAGAAAACATCCCAAAAAGAAAATAATAAGGGATGAATAAAAAGCTTAGTCACTTCATATTTGCTAAAGCCATTTAAACTTTGTTTTTTTTGTAGTGATAGAATTATTAACCCTTGTTGTACCTTTAACCCTATAACCACATTACAACCCCGATTAGAGGCTGTTTTTGATATCATCGGAATCATATAGCATAGTAGAGGAACGCGGATGAACATGCAAAATTAACGTAATCCTAAGCAAGAACATAAGCCGAGAGTAAACACTTTAGCCACCAAAATTGTGTGAAATGAGTGAACTACCTATAGTGAGGTGTTTTACTTAGCGATCCCCTTAAACTCGTTTAATTGAACATGTGTCCATTTGCTTAAAACTATGACCCATGATAATTGAAATGCGGCTTTTGGATATCGTGTCTCTACTTTGTATTTCCGAATGCATGTAATTACAGATGCTCGAAATTGTGTCAAGCACCTAGTCAAACCGGGAGGTTTTCTAGTTTGCTTGTGATGGCGGGTTTAGTTTTTTTTAGTTTACTTGGGGACAAGTAAAGTTTTAAGTTCGAGGAGGTTTGATAGGGGTCAAAAACCCCTATCTTTGGGCACGGTTTTAGGACGGGTTTTAGGGTTATTTAGCTAATAAGCGAGCAATTCTCGCATTTAAATGCTTTTGTGTGAGTTAGTTAGAAATTGGAAACGTTTTATTTAATTTTCGTTGTTTAGGCTCGTTTTATGATCAATTTAGGCAAATACGGCCAAAATGGCATGCATATTATAATTCCGTTATGTTTTGAAGCTAATTGATCCGTCAAAAGTCGCACCAAACGAAGCGTTTGCTCAAATAAGCGATTGGCGGGTTAATTTAGCCCTTGGACTAATGTTGTTTGGAGTTTATGTGCGTGTGTAGGTTAAAACGTGATCAATTTCAGGCGAAAATCGTGTCTCGGGGACCCCCGGCAGCCGCTCGGCGAATTGAGCATCGGCACGCAGCCCAGGCACTACCCAGGCACCGCCCAGGCACTGCCCAGGCATTGTGCCTGCTCGCCGAGCAGGCACCCAGGGGCCTTCTCGCCGAGCAGCTCGCCCTGCTCAGCGAGCAGCCCTGTGGGAATTGGTCAAAAAGACCAATTCCGCCCCCATGAAGCCACATTCGGCCCCACATCTTCCTACACCAACAAGGACACGAAAATAGGTCAAAACGAGGCCCGAGACGCATCTATAAATAGGATTTTTCCATTGTAATTCAATATCTTTCATTTTTGTAAATTATTTTAGCTTTCCCCTTGTAATTCCTCTCCATCTTCTCCATCTTCCTCAACCTCCATTGAAGCTCCTTCAAAGCTTTTCCTCAAGGAATTATCAAGGTCCGTGCTTAAGATTAAGTCGTCGGCTGCAGAGTAAACAGGTTCCCTGAAAGGGATTTTTGTATCTCCTTTTATCTTTCCATGTTTGTACTCTTTGATACAGTTGCCGAACTTAGCTTATTGTATCTTGTGACAATTATCTTCGCCTTTAATAATAATTTAGCTCTTGTTTTGTTCGATGATTATTTGTTTAATCTCTGTCTTACGCTTTATTCAATTGGTTTAACTCATTCAAAAGCCCCAAAATCTAGTAGGCACATATTGCGAGCTGAATCTGACCTAGTCAGAGCCTAGGAGATTGACGACCTCTTAGTTGATTAAGCGTCAATTTACTGAGCCTTAGACCTAGTTCGGCCTTAGGGAATCACGCGCTAGGAACCTCAGGAGGGTAAGTAGGGTTAATCGCCTTGAATACAAGTGACTCAGATTAGGTTTTTATTCAATAGACTTGATAATCTATCTTTATTATTATCGTTCATACCATGTTCCTTCGAATAGTTTCATTAATGAAAGATCAATTAGGGGTAGAGTAACTTAGTTAGGCATAGAATAACTTAGCTAGAATTAGATAACTTAGTTAAAATTAGATAACTTAGCTAGGATTAGCATAATTCAACCTAGGAGTAGATTAATCAAAACAAACAAACTCAAAACCCCCTAAGCCTAGATAACATCCGGGACCGAGTAGCTTGATACTTGCAGAAATAAATCCTGTGGACGATAACCTGGACTTAACCAGAAATTTATTACTTGATAACGACGGGGTACACTTATCCCTTAGTGAGGATCCCTCGGAATCCGCATCACATGGGTGGCATCTCTATCAAATTGCCACGGACGTCCCAACAATAAGCATCCATCTCCATAATGTCACAGTAAACCTCATCCCGGCACTCTCCTATCTCAAGAGGTACCCTACACCTTTGAGTGACCTTCATCTCTCCTATATTCTTGATCCACCCCACACTATACGGACTAGGATGTGCTTCAATCACCAACCCAAACCTCTTAGCCGCAGTGTCGCTAATGATGTTCTCTTGGCTGCCACTGTCGATGATCACATTGTATTTCACCCCTTGCATTAGACATCGGGTTCAGAACAATTAATGCCTTTGGTCTGTTTCCACTCTACTCGAGATCAAGAGTCTTCTCACAACATGTATGGCTTGCCCACCTTCATACTCCCCTTCTTCATCATCGTACTCATCATCATCTTCATATCGCTCAACCATGTTGGCACTTCTTCTCTTGGGAAACTCATTAGAACGGTGACCCGGCTCATTGCATCGGAAACATTTGAATGGAGCCGGTCTTGCATATGGGTTGTTTCTCCTAGGGGGTTATGTCGCCTTAAAAGGCCTCACATCACCACTAGGCGTATTTCCTTCACTTGGCACCTTGGGATCGCTTGAACTTGAAATTACCTTGCCCTTATCAATCCCCTTAGGAGCTCCTCTCCCTCCATAAGTACCTTCAACCCCGGATCTCCTATAGCCCTCTCGTCCCCTCACATTCAACTGTGACTCGGCCTTCAATGCTAAGTTGCAGGCGTCTTGCACCCGAATCACCATTTGCGTTCCAATCCGATCTTGGATGTTGTACCTCAATCCTTCAAGATACCTTGAAGTCTTTTGGCTTTCGGTTTCCGATAAGTTAGCCCTTGCCGAAAGCCGCAAAAACTCCGAGGTGTACTCGTGCACACTCCTTGCACATTGAGAGCAATTCCGATAAGAACTGTAAATGTATTGCTCGTAGTTGGGTGGTAGAAACCTCTCTCTTAACATCGACTTCATTCTAAGCCAAGATCTAATCGGCTCCCTTCATCTTCTTCTTCTCCCTTCCTTTATGTTATCCCACCAAACAGAAGCTCCTCATTTCAACCGATAAGCCACTAAACGGACTTTCTGATCCTCCGGTATTCCCGCATAATCAAAAAACTGTTCCACCTCTAGCAACCAATCAAGAAAACCCTCTATGTCGAGTTCTTCCCCAAACGTCGGTAAGTCCACTTTTAATTTGAAAGCATCATCCCTCTCAAAGTTTCCCCCATAGGCCATACTTAAATTCGGCTCGCCTCTATATCCGCCTCTTTCATTACCTCGACCCGCATACGGGTCATTCAAACCAAAATTCTCCCTCTCATAACCACCTACAACATTATCATGCACAATATCCATATTCCCGGCACGCACATGTGCGGGACCAACAGCATCATTCACATGCATATTACCCCTATGTCTATCATTCAAAACATCATCACCCATTCTAATCCCCATATTCCTAGCAATCCTAGGCATCTCAAAATCATCAAATAGATCTCCATCGTTATCACTATCAACATTTCTAATGTTCACGGGATTAGTCCGTCTTACCTCTTGAACCCGAGGACCCATTGGTTGCGGTGCATGATTTCTTCTATGGGGTGGTGTTGGTTGTCGTTCAAGTTGAAGGAGGATTTGCTCCTCGTGTCGCTGGTAAGATTCTCCGGTGAGGAGAGCTTGAGTGTTTTGGTGTCCGATTTTTAGTTCTTCAAGGGCAAGAAGAATGTCTCGGGTACTTGTGTCATACCTTTCCTCTAACGTTCTTAGGGACTCCGTTAGTTGCTTCACATTGCCTTCTAGCATATCAACTCATTGCTCCATGGGTCCGGTGGCTTCGTTTGTGATACGTGGTTGAACCATTTCCGAGAAGAAGTCTCCAGGAAGGAAAACAATTCGGCTTTGATACCAACTGATGTAGATTGAAGTCGGGTGAAGGTTTTAATCGTAAACCAACAAAGATTACAAACTTCTCTAGCTCAACTAGAAGGTTGAATAAACCCACAAAGATAACCTTGGTGCTCTAATGGAGGTTTGAATTTCATATAATATCAAAAGTTGGTTCATATTACAAACAAAAGAGCTTATATACTCTCCCAAATAATAAGGAAAATGACCATAAAGCCCAAAGTAGGGTTTCTAGGTTAGCATTAAGGATATGGTCATATTGGGGAAGAGAATAGCAAGGGTAGTGTTGGTAAATAGTAGTAGTGGCAAAACAGTAAATTCAATTGAAGCAGAAAATGGTCCCCAACAAGGAAGAACTTGGTGGAGAAGTCTTCTTCTAGAAGCACGCCCCGCGCCACCTGGAATATGCCCCGCGTATAGGAGCCTCTAGAATTGGGAGCTTCACGAAGACGGACTCCACGCGTGGCGTGTCTAGGTCTTCTCCCCGCGTCCTTGACCTCCTGGAGTTGAGGGCTCAACTTGGTGCGGGTTAGGCGGAGCGTCTAAGGGAGTACGCCCCGCGTACTTGACCTCCTGGGGTGATTCACTTCTGAAGTCTCTCTCCATGCTCCGCGTATTAGTGAGGGAGCCCCGCGTGGATGAGTCACTGGGTTTTCCTCTGGAAACAGGGGTCTCCACGCCCCGCGCGCTCTTGGACACGTCCCGCGTGTTTGATTGGTTGTCTTTGCTCTTGCTTTACCCCAATGGGTCTCTTCGTGTCTCATTTCTAGTTTCCGGGTTCGTGCTTGAGGACGAGATGCCCTCATCATCCACATTGTAAACAATGAATTTTATCATCAAATATTGGTAAAATAAAGAAATAATGTCGTTTTAATTGAAAATCTTGAAATATAAGATAATTAGCATGAGCGGTCGTTAAAGTTTGGAGAATATCTTTAAAAAGTTATAAAAGTTTAATTTGTCCTAATAAAATTACTTAAGTTTATTTCAGTCTTAAAAGTTACTTTAAACATTTTTTAATCATCTTTTCGTCGAAATTGTTAGCGTGACATCTCAACATTACGTTAGAGCCACTTAGCATATTAAAAAACATAACTATATATTTTAATTCACAATTGATATACTATATGAGATTCAAGGTGATTTAAATCAACATGGATTCTTGTGAGAATAAAGTTTAATAGCAGAGTATTATTGAAAAAAACAATCTATTTAGAATAGGAAAGTGGTTAAAGACAAATTGTGTTTTGACGAAGACAGCCGCAAGAATGTCATTGTTAAATTAAATGGTTGAAGTGACGTTTGAACCCTTAATTAAACCCTTGCTTACGTTCATTAGATTGACTTCTTAGCACCGACAATTGTGGAGTTGCGGGTGTTGCTGGGACTTATTGTGGAGTTGCGGGTGTTGCTGGGACTTAGTACAAACCTTAATTTAACTTCAGTTGCGTTCGCATGGATTATGATGATTATATAAATTTGGTATTACCGTTAGATTTAGACGGATTAAATATAAGTCTTAGAATGTTTTGAATCTCCACCTTATGCTTTTAATCCGTCTAGATCTAACAGTAAATGATCAAATTTACGTGGTTATCAGGGTCCATGTAAACGCAACTGATTTAACTTTTTGTTTCTCTTTTTGATAAAAAAAAAATAAGTTGCAAAAATACATCTCAAATGGTTATAGTAATGAGCAATTTTACCTTTAAATCTAAAATTGTGTAATTTTACCCTTAATATTAGCAGTTAAGAACGATTTTACTCCCAACATTGATAAGTTTGGTCAATTTGAAAAATAATTTACTAAACTTTTTTATTAGTGATGAATCTTGTCATTTACAGTTCGTATGGACATTATTTTTTTTATCATTAATTAGTAACAGATCACAAACATATGATTAGACGTGAAAAAAATAAAAATATATATATATATTGTATTTCGTACAAGTTTGACAAAAAAATTCAAATACTTCACCGAATTTAAAAATATTAATCTTCAATTCTATTATTACATCATAAAAAATATAAAATATTTTTTTTAGAAACAATGGTTATGCAATTGGTGCATAATAATGAACAAAATATCTGTGTTTTATAATGATGTCCGAAATTGATCAACGTTCCAATATTATGGTTAAAATTGCTCTTTGTTGCTAATATTAGGGTTTAAATTACACTATTTTTTTTATCGATCATGAATCTTGTCATCTACATTTCAAATGTGAGTCATTTTAACATTCATTAGCAACATATCATAAACATATGATTAAACGTGATTTTTTTTCAAAAAATTAAAATGCCTATTGTACGAGTTAAACAAAAAATAAATTTATAAATATTAATCTCCAGTTCTATTATTAAATCACATAGAATATGAAATCTTCTTTTTAAACAAACTGATATACAATTGGTGCAGAATAAGAAACAAAATGTACGTGTTTTATACTAATATATGAAATTAACCAAACTTTATTAATGTTATGAGTAAAATTGCTCCTTACTGCCAACTTAAATGGTAAAACTGTATCATTTTAGACGTTAAAGATAAAATTACTCATTATTCTAAACGTTAGAAGTATTTTTTTTTTTTTTTTTTGCACCTTATCTCTAAATAATTTTAGATTATTACCTTATTTCCAAATATTAATTCTGGCTAAACTAACTTACAACTGATAAAGTTAATGGGTTGGGCCTAGAATTAAAAGGACCCAGATCCCAAAGATGTGAATTTGTGATACCTGTACTTCTTCTGGTGACCCAGCCAAACCATGTAAGCCATTTAAATCATTCAAAATATGGTGTTTTTCCTGTATTTTTTTTCTTTAACTGTCCAATTTTTTAGTTGGAGATTCGTCGCACACAATTTTTAAATGGATCCTCTTCTAATTAATATTTTCTACTTGTACTAATATTCAAACTCGATATCTCTAGTTTAAGTAACTTGAAACCTTTAATCATTCAAACCAACCTTAATTGATCTGCTATTTAAAAACATTGTTATACTGTTACATTTAAAATGTGCATTCCGTAAGTATTATAGTTTTATATTAAACACCACTATTTGGATCGAAATTTAAAAATATCAAGCTCTCGTATTGATATTTGGACTCACTCCTTCCTATTGAAAACACTTGCAGCTCACTCAACTTTACAATCTTTAATTAATGTTTTTATTTAAAAAAAAAAAAACCAGATCGTTTAGTTATAGCATAAACTATACGTATATCTATATATAACACTCACGTGGTTTGATTGAAAGACAAGTGTTTGTGATTTTTTTAAGAAACTAGAACTGTAATTACAGTTGTTATTAATCCCAATTATTATTATTATTATTAAAATATTGCCACATTTTTATCTAAAATTAATTTTTGGTTTAATATATCCATTGTCCCTTGAATTTTTCTAGAAAAACTTAATTACCTCCCTAAACTTTCAAAATGCATTTTCAACTTACTAAAATGTCAATAGCTTATAAACTTGCTTAAAATATAGGTGCTTAAAATATAGGTACTTAATCACTCAGTTCCAAACAAGTAAACTGAATATATAAGGTGTTTTATATACACATTTAAATATTATTACATAACTCACAGAATAAATTAAAACATATTAAAAATGTAATTTTTACTATCTCAATTGCAAATCTTGTCATCCATGATACTAGAACCTCATACCCTAACTTTGTTCATTTGACTTTTATAATGTACGTGCAATATAAATTCCGCATGCAGCTTGATTTTTTACAACCGAGCAATTAATTAAGTACATTTTAAGCAAATTAAGGGTATTATCATTACATTTTAAACAAGTTTAAAGAGCTATTGAAACACTTTAAAATTCAGAAAGGCAATCAAACTTTTAAACAAATTCGAGCAAAGGATATATTAAGCCTTAATTTTCTTTCCTTTTTCCTTTTTCCTTTCTTGTCATCTATTTTCAAGGAATTCAAATGAAGGAAAGCTCGGCCACCGGAACTACTATGTCCACAAGTAGTTTCGGCCCCTATCTCCACGAAATTTGAAGCTGTGGTGGTTCTGGCCCTCTGTTTTCAAGAAATAATGATCAGATGCTGAATTAGCATCTCAAAATGGGCACAGGTCTTGTTAGGTCATCTCTAAATCCAAAATTCCAATTTTTTTTTTGTCATGTTTGGCCTCTCTAAATCCAAAATTCGTTAGGCACTCCTTGAATCCAAATTTCTAATTTATTTTTGGCCTGTTAGACAATTCTTAAATCCAAATTTCTAAATTGTTTTTTTGCTTATTAGACTCTTTAAATCCGATTTTTTCTATTAGATACAAACAAATTTTACATGTTAAGAATGTTAAACATAATATAGCTAAATTTTGAAATATTTTACAATGGTACTTAAAAATTGGTTCTTGACTATTCTGATTATAACATATATATACAGAAAAAATTTGAACAAGTTCAATTTAGTAAAAAAAAAAATTAACACACCACGTGTAAAATCGGCCTTCCAACCGAAAAATCATGTATTCACCATAAGGATAATCATAATGAAATTATGTAAATTTCATTATACTCCATTTTCGACCATTCACATTCCCAAATTGAGCCATATTTCTCTTATAAATATCATACAAAATAATGTGGTTTAATATCCATTACAATTTTGAGAGTAACTCTCTTTTAATAATGGGTAAGGTTTTGGATGTATCGAAATTTAAGGATTTTTTGAAAGTTATTTTCACGGTTTCTTTCATATCACTTTTAGGCCATCTCTATTTCTATTTAGTCTACTCTATTTTTATTTTTCTCTACTCTATCCTTAAATATAAAGTTGCTACAGTAAAACTTCTTCAACCATTTACTCTACTTTACCAACTCTTTAAATATATATATATTGGTAATCGGAGGAGGGTGCAACCCAAACAAAACAAAGAAAGGAAAACTAATTAACAGCCGATCCTCACAAAGAATAGTCTGGAGGCCTACAGGAAGCATATCACACTCGTGATGACAACCCTACGAAGTTCGCCACCCAGTCAGCAGCCTGATTACCTTCACGTAACATATGAATCAGCCTCACTCCCAATCTCGCCTCCTGTACTCCTGACATCTCGTCAACAGCCAAGCTAATCGGTGGTGCCTGCCAGTCTTCCCATGTATCATTGCAAGGACAGTCCGTGAATCAAACTCCACTTGGTCCTTCTGTAACCTCTATCCCAAGCCATTTTATATTTATTTTTCACATAACATTTATAATCTTTATATTATCAGGTTAATATACATATTTGCCCCTGTATTTATCCATTTTAATACATATACCCCTATATATTATTCAAATAATACCACAAAAATAGCCTAATCTAACAGACTAATTCTTGACACTAACGGTGAACACTTGAAGATCCATCCTCTCCATACCATCCACTAAGAGTTTAACACCTGTCACTTAAAAAAAACTCATTTAGAAACATCTTCTCCATCACCATCTTTCTCCATCCATGACTTATCTTCATCTAGCTCCATCTTCCATAAATATCTCAAATTGATTCTTCAAAATTACTGGGTAACTTTTTTTGCAAACATCAGGCTTTTATGCAAATTATTGGATAACTTTTCTGCAACCACTCAGAGTTGTGATTCACGTTTTTACTCCATCAAGCTTCATCCATGGTCACGGATATCTCCTCCACCGTCTGCTGCTCGTCACCGTTTTCTATTTCTAACCGCAAATTCAGTTCTCTTATAAGCTCAATTATGAATTTCAGTAGCAAAATCAGGGAATCATCGTTCTACGTACCGTCATCATCTCTTTATCATTGTATTTGTTTTACGGTTCAATGTTGTTTTGTTTGGTTGTTTCTGGTCTTGAATTTCATAATTTCAATTAAAAGAGAAAGGAGGTGGATAAAGCTTCAATTAAAAGATTAAGCTTTTTCTGCTTCAAATTTAAGCTCAATTTGGTTGCAGGGTTGGAGATGGATTTGCTGTTTCTTTTCTTGCTTGCCCTATTGAATTTATCAAATGCAGGTCAGTGTTCCTTTCTATTGTTGTCTTTTTATTCCTTTTTCCCTTGAATTGGTGCCTGATCTTGGTGTAAACAATATATGAAACATCTAATTTGCCAAATAAAGCAATCCGGTTGTCCCACTTTCTTCCCTTACAAAAGAAGATGCTTCTGAATCCTTGATCTGTCTATTTATTGTTTTATTATGAATGTTGAGATAGGTTGCAAGCACAAAGAACATTAGGAAGTTTTGGCTCAGAAGCCATGACAGTGAAGTACAAAGGGCCAATGGATGTAGGCATCTTCTAAAATCAGAACATGGAAAAGGATGGTAATGGAGAAGATGGGTATAGATGAGCTTTTTTAAGTGACAGTTGTTAAACTCCGAGTGGATGATGATGGAGAAGATGGGTCTTAAGTGTTCACCGTTAGTGTCATATATTAGTATGTTAGATTAGGGTATTTTTGGTGCTATTTGAATAATATAAGGATATATTTATGTATTTATTTAATATAAGAGTATATATGCTAAAACGGACAAATATAGAAGCAAATATATATATTAATCCTATATTATTAATCAAAATATATCCATTTATTAATTTTTATCATATTTTATAATTTAATATTTTTATTTAAACTAAATAATTAAATGATAATTATTAAAGTCAACAATTAATAATTCAATTAATTATTATTATTATTATTATTATTGTCAATTTGAAATATATTTTTATAATATTGGGAAAAAATATAAGATTTAACATAAACAAAGAAATACTTTAAAAAAATTAAAACATTTCAATAACACTAAAGAGAAATTACATTAAAAAAAACTAAAACATTTCAAAAACACTAAAAGAAAGTACATTAAACAAATTAAAACATTTCAAAAACAATAAACATTAATGAAAAAACAAAAAAAAATAATTATATCGAATTGCCACGAAACTTCCATAAATGCTCCACTAAAGCATTTCGAAGTTCAAAAAGTGCAGTTTTGTCCTTCATTTTCTTATATCGTTGAAGGAAGTTACGAAAATAGGTCTCCTCATCATGCACATTTTCAACTGTTGGTGTTGGAGCAATAACTGAATCCATGACAGGTGCACTCAAATCACGTTCATCTTCAATAATCATATTATGCAGAATAATACATGTTTTCATAATATCATGGAGGACTTGTTTACGCCAGTAGCGTACCGGCCCTGCAACAGTGGCAAATCGGTTTTATAACACTCCAAATTCATGCTCAACATCTTTTCTACAAGCTTCGTGCTTCATAGCAAAATACATTTTCTTTTGATCTTGAGGCTCACGAATTGTTTTAATAAGCGTGGACCATTTCGGATATATTCCATCAGCTAAATAATAGCCCATGTTGTATTCTTTGCTTTCAATAACATAATTAGCAGGAGGAACTATACCATTAGCCAGATTAAAAAACAAATGCGATGACCCTAATACATTGATATCGTTGCTGCTCCCTGGCATACCAAAGTACGCATGCCAAATCCATAGTTCGTAATCAGCTACTACTTCTAGAATTATAGTTGGTTTTGCAAAACACCCTGCAAATTGTCCGACCCAAGCTATTGGACAGTTTTTCCATTTCCAATGCATACAATCCAAGCTCCCCAACATTCCTGGAAAACCACGTTATTCACTAATATGGAGTAGCCTTGCTATGTCATTGGCATTTAGTTTTCTTAAATACTGATCCGAGAAAATCTCTACAATAGCACGACAGAATCGCTTCACACTTTCAACTGCAGTAGACTCGCCCATTTTGATATATTCATCTGTCGTATCAGTCGGTACACCATATGTCAGGATTTGGAAAATATCAGTTGCTTTTTGCATCGTCGATAATCCAAGTCTACTAGTAGCATCACGTCATTGTTGGAAGTAATCATCATGATCCTTCACTGCATTAATGACACGAAGGAAAAGGCTACGAGACATTCGAAATCGATGACGAAAATATTCTTCATTGAATACTGGCTCCTCATTAAAATAATCCATATGAAGTTGGTGATTTGCAACTTCACGATTACGATAGATCACTCTATGTCCAGGTACAAATCCTCCATGAGTTGATTGACTACCTGCACTATCCATACAGAGCTCTAATAGCCTGTTATGATTTTGCATTATTTGACATACACCTCGTATAACAATGAGGCTAAGATTAACCATCGATGAATCATCAGAATCATCAAGATAATTGATATTCATACTTAGAAGAGTACAGATGTATTGAAATGAGATAAAAAAAAAGTTGAAGGTGTAGATATAGATGTATTGAAATGAGATAAGTTTTCCATTTAAATAGTGGTTATGTAGATGGTGTATGTAATAGTGATGATTGTGACAATATATATAGAGATGTGTGATAAAATAGAAGGTGTGGATGCATTGAGACTAATCCAAATGGATGAAAATGGTGCAGAGATTTATTCTTGTCTTGGTCATGTAAATGGTGTATGTCATAATATTGATTGTGACAACACATATAGATATGTCTAATAAAATAGAAAACTAAACAAATGGATCCAAATTTTTATTATGAAATTTGAATGAGATTGATCCAAATTCTTAAAACAAATTTTAATAAACTAATTAAAAAACATGTGTTTCATTACACTAATTAGATGATTTTTAATAGAAACTTTAATGAAATTGAAAGTGTAGAAATAGTATAATATAAATTATATTAAATTGAAAGTGTAGAAAGTGATTTATTCTTGTCTTTGTAATTGGTGTATGTCATAAAAGTGATTGTGATAACACATATGAAAATTTATTCTTGTCTTGGTTATGTAGATGGTGCATGTGATAATAGTGATTGTGACAACACATATAGAGATTTGTGATAAAATATAAGGTGTTGATGCATTGAGATTGTGTGCTTTTTTCCAAGAGAATGATCCAAATATGATTTTTTTTTTTTTAGAATGAGAAGGATCCAAATATGAATTTTTTTTTATAATGAGAATGATCCAAATTATGGTTTTTTTTTTATGAATGAGAATGCGATTTTTTTTACAATGAAAATGATCCAAATATGAATATTTTAAGAATGAGTTTCATTGCAAATATTTAAATTGAAAATATAGATGTGTGAAGATGAAATATTTTTTCCAAATTCTTAGAGTAATTTATTTTTGTCTTTGTAAATGGTGTATGTCTTACAAGTGATTGTGACAACACATGGAGATTTGTTATTGTCTTGGTTATGTAGATAGTGTAAGTGATAATGATGATTATGACAACACATAAAAAGATGTGTGATAAAATAGAGGGTGTAGATGCATTTAGACTAATCCAACGGATGAAAATGATGCAAACTCATCTATAAATAAGAATAGTTTCATTTCACTAATCTCACACTTTTTATATCTTATTCTCATCTATTTCGCTCAAAACATGACTTCTAATTGCAAAAATTCATACCTTAAGATAGAAGATATAATCTTGACTAAAGCTTATATGGAAATAACTCAAGATCCTAGTTCAGGAAACCAGCAAAAACTCGAAGTTTATTGGGGAAGAATTGGGGAGATATTCCAACAAAAATGCCATATGGGCATCAAACGTACCGTAAGATCGCTTCAGTGCAGAATGAGTCTGATTGCATTAGAGGTTAAGAAGCTGAAAGGTTGCATTAAACAGGTTGAACTTCTCAATCCTACTGGGGCATCAGACTTAGATATCGTGAGTATTTCTATTACTTTTTATTATTATATAGCATTGTTAAAATATTACATCTTCTTTAATTGTCTTTTAATTTTATTGCAGATTGAGCGTGTAAAAGAATTATTCGCTCAAGATAACAATGACAAGAGTTTCAAATTTGATCATGTGTCGAATATGTTAAAAAAATTTGAAAAATTTGTAGATAATGAACCAGTTCGAAAACATAAGGTTGCGAAGAAGCACTCTGAATCGTATGTTTCAACAGGATCTGAGAATTTGCTTTCTGAAACCCCCAGCCGGAAACAATCAATGAATAATTAAATCTATAAAACAAATATTAAACAAAACAAAAACAAATGAATTAACATAAAATAAATATTACAAAACAAAGTTTTATTAAATTTTAAAAACAAAAATAAAATAAAATATTGTATATTGCCTTGCGGCAAAGATGCCTCGCGGCAATGTGGTACTGCATATATGCAGTACCATCAAGCTTACAGCATCTTTGTCGCAAGCTTATCTTCACGGTGATATTCTTGAGAGTTATTTTCACGATTTTTTTTTTCCTTTTTATATATATAGTCTGTCTAATTTTTTAGTTCAACATATTAAAAATGTAGTTCTTACTTGCTCAACTGTAAATCTTGTTATCTATGATACTAGAACTTCATACTCCAACCTTGTTCATTTGACTTTTCCACTGCACATGTAATATAAATTCCACATGCAGTTTACTTTTAATCAACTAAACGATTAATGAAGTATATTTTAAACAAATTAAGGGGACTATCATTATATTTTAAAAAAGTTTAAACATCTATTTTTTTTATAGAAGCTGGGACGATACAGTAGCAATGATCTTGAAATTCCAACTAGGTTGGCACCCCAAGAGCATGCACTGAAAACCCAATAATATTAAAATAAAAATAAAAAATTGTAACATAGAGGGGGAAACGGAAAAACAAAGTAACAAAATAAAATAACAAAAAACAAATAAACAAATAAACAAATAAATCAGCGAAATCTAAAGTGACCAACATTACAGATATCATCAAAAAGCAGTGAGTGGCAGAAGTGTGGAGCCGATTGCCACCACGTAATGCCGGAGGAGGAGGAGACGTCGTAGCGTGCTAAAGCATCAGCAACCTGATTACCTTCTCTGTAAATATGGGTAATCATGACGGACATCTGCGAGCATTGTTGTAGACATTTCAACCAGTCGTGATGGACGGACCAAGTAATGTTGGTAGAATGTGCCTTTAATTTATTGACCACTAACAAGGAGTCTGATTCCATCCAAAGCATGTGCCAGTTCTTCTCCTAAGCTAGGTCAACTGCAAACATTACCACCTTCATCTCAACAATATAAGCATAAGAGGAAGCAATTAGGAATGCAAAACACGCTTTGGAAAACCCTCTAGACGAATGGAATACTCCATCAGCGCCAGCAGCCCCCGGGGAGCCCAACGCAGATTCGTCAACATTAACTTTCAGCCAATATGGCAGAGGGGAAATCCATTTTATCGAGATGATGTTAGGTGCCCGAGGGGGTCTGATCGAGACTTGAAGATGAGCCAGGATCACCGCGTCATGCTGGGAGAGACAGCAGACCGAACTACTTGACCGAGCCTCATGAATTAGCAGCCGAATGGAGCGAATTACAGCTGAAGTAGATGGCAATAAATCAGTGAATAAAGCTTCATTTCTAATTTTCCAAATGAGCCAGACACAAGTGACTACTGCTGAGCTCTAATGAGCAACAACTTGCGTCCCAAATGACATACCATGAAGGTTATAAAAAAAATGAGACAAAAGAAGGAAAGGCGGTAATTGAACGATTGAAAATCATTCCAATTTCATGCCAAAGCTCCCCTGCAAAATTGCAATGAACAAAAAGATGATCGATATTCTCAATAGCCATATAACAAAGCACACACCGACTCGCCATTTGCAAGCCTATCTTCTGAAGATTTAATTGAGTTGCCACTCTGCCATGAATTACTCGCCAGAATAGCATTGATCTAAAAGGGGGAATATGTTGACTCCAGATGAATGATTGCCAATCAGCTCTAGAGATACCAGGAATCAAATTAGAATAGAACGTCTTTACCGAAAATTCTCCTTTTATATCAGGCTTCCAAATGCAAAGGTCCGACTAATCCAACCCTTTGTCAATCGATCGAATATGGTTCTAGATATGCAGAGGAAGTCGGTCTAAATTATACCACTCAATCCCATTCCAGAAACCATCAACACAGTTAAACAGTTGGCGTTGATTTCGCGCAGGAATACCAAGACTGTCGGCCACCGTTGGTTTGATCCAGTTGTCTGACCAATAATTCAAAGTTTACGATATGCCAATCCACCAGTGCGAGTTATCTCTGATCAAATCATAAGTCGCTCGACAAGAGGAACAGATTGATGATGGAGCAATGAAGAGTTTAGGTAAACCCGATTTTGAGAGAAATCTTGAGTGCATCAAATGGATGGCAAAGCTAGCCCCTTGGATTAGTTCCCAACACATCTTGCCCAGTAGCGCCTGATTAAAGGTCTTGAAGTCCTTCACTCCCAATCCTCCATTTTTCATGCCATGGCAAAAAATTTGCCAAGGGACCGTAATTAATTTCTTTGTATCGGTACTGCCACTCCAAGGAGCTATTGAAACACTTAAAAATCAAACAAACTCTTAAATAAATTCAAGGAGCAAAAAGAATGTATTAAGCCATAATTTTCTTTCCTTTTTCTTTTTTCCTTTCTTGTCATCTATTTTCAAGGAATTCAAATGGAGGAAAACTCTATGATTATGACAATCATGATAGGAATGTATATAATTATGTCAAAGTCAGTAGTATATTTGTTTGTTGAATTGTTTTCTTCTGTTCATCTACAATTTTAGACTCAGATTCACAAATTGAGCCACATTTCTTATAAATATAATACAAAATAATGTAGTTTAGTATCCCAACTTACAATTGTATTATAATTTTGAGAGTAGGGGGGTGTTTGTTTACCTACTTTTCATCTCATGTTTTCCTTTTCACTTTAAAAATCAGAGTTTTAGGTGTTTGGTTAGACATTTCTTGTTTGCCTTTTACAGCTGAAAAGTAGTTTTTTACAAAAGCAGAGAATTCATGGTTTTTGAAAAAGCAACATTTTCCAAAGGCAACCAGCAAACATCAAGTAGCCAAATGGGCCCTAATTCTCTATTTTCAAGGATTTTGCGAGAGTTATTTTCACTGTTACTTTCGTACCACTTTCACTTTCAGTTCATTAGTGGACTATTTGATATTCTTTTTAGTGTATGGAGTAGGCATTGCCAAACCATGTAAATCTCTGTTTCATTTATTTTATTGTTCTCTTTTATTTTGTTATCTTTTATCTACCCAAAGTAAATATTTTGTTATGTTGGGTTTCCCTCAGCAAATTCGTATCTGAGCCAATTAGTTTTTATTTTAGGATCTACTATGGTGATGACAAAATTTGATATTGAGTAGTATGATTGTACTATCGTTTTTTCCCTATAACAAGTCAAGAGGACACATAAATGATTGCACAAAGTGATACTAGACGAGTTTCCTGCCACAGTAACAAAGGAAAAGAAACAAAAATTGAGGAAAAAAAGTCATCACTCCCATTCAATTATGCTTGACGAACGAGATCTTACGTGAAGTCATCCATGAAAAGACTCCATAAGGTTTATGGGAGAAAGTTGTCTTTCTACATGTCCAAAAAACCTCATCATCAAGATCGTTGTGAAACATGGTCTTCACATACTCAATGTGGAAAAAGGTACATCCCTAAAGTTACACTTTGATAATTTCTATTTGTTTTTTTTCTAGATTTAGAAAATTTGGATATTGAATATGAAGAAAGAGATAAAACTTTTATATTGTTACGGTCTGTACCTCCATCTTTCAAAAATTTCCGAGACATCCTAATTTATAGTGAAATCATTATATTTGTGGATGAGGTTAAAAAGTGTATATTCTCAAAATATCTCATATGAAAAAAGCTTTCTGATGACATAAATGGTCCTGCAAAATATCTGATTGTTAGAAGGAGATCTATTACAAAAGATCTCAATAGAAATAACAACAATTAGCCTAGATCTAAATCAAAATCTAGATACAATAGTTTGATATATAATTATTGCAAAAAGAAAACACATATAAAAAATGAATGTTTAAGGTTACAGAGGAAAAATAAAGAAAAGCATACTAGTGCAAAAAAAATGGTTTTCGGTGATATATTATGAGCGACAAATTGTAAAGAAACTGACACTAAAATCAATATTTGCATCATGTTAGTGGCGTTGGTTATCAGTGATAAACCGAGACCAAAGACCCTCCGAATTAATTTTAAAAGCAAATTAAGCATTGAAGTCGATCCTTAGTAATCGATATCTCAATGACTATATCATTAGAGTCGGTTCAAGAGCTAATCGATCCAATGACCTATACGGTGTCGGTCAATATTAAGATCGATATCAATGATATTTAATTTTATGAACAAAATGAAATATTTTATTCTCTTTTCTATTTAATATTTAGATATTGAATATTTTTTTATTATATGAAATACTTCATTAATATTTAATATTCTATCTAATTTATGAATTTTATTATGTTATATAAACTTTCCAACATTATTTAAAAAATTATATAAAACCTTTTACTTTTTTATAATATAAGATTTTCAACCAAAAAAATTTAGAACCTTATAATAAATAACAAAACCCACAACAACAAAAAAAACTCATCTTTTATTATTAGAGATTATGGAAAAAATATAGAAAAATGATAATGAAAAAGAAAAATATAATTCTAATAATTAAAAGGTAACGCTTTTGGTGTTTGTTTCGGTTAATATCTCTGATACGCAGATAAAAAATATTTCAATAAATTCCCTTAATAATAGAACTCTAATATAAAAATATTATCTTAATTTTATCAATTTCTAAATATATATTTTGACAAAATACATGTATGGAGTCTATAAAATAGAAGAAGATAAACTTGAGTTTTTTTTATAGTGCAGGAAAAAGAACACCTAATTTTTTAAGTGGTCTATGTTTTTTTGAGAAAAAGATAATGTGTTAATCATAGAAAAATAAAGTACATAAGAAAACTTTAATCTACATTTTCCATTTCATAGATCGTTATATAACTTATTCTAATATTAAAATAATATGACTATATTGTGTGAAGATATCAAAGAAATCACGCTTGACAAAAAAATATATGAATTCACACGGTGAGTAAGCTTTTGGATAGTGAGTAAACGATATAGAGTTGCTTGAAACAAATTATTAAGTCTTTTTTCTATTTGAAATATGTCTATTAAGTTTCACATCATTAGAAAAAAAAAATATGTGAATATAAAAAATCCAGTGTGGGTCTATATATATATATATATATATATATATATATAAACATAATTATTAGAAGCTATTGTGTAGTTAGATATACATAGATATCACATAATGAAAATAAAGAAAATGTATATTGTTGGATCGAGAGAAAATGAACGCACCATATAATAGTTTCCACCGATAGAAGTAAGAGAAAATGATAAAAGTATAATCAAGATAGACAATCTGATGTTGAGAATGGGGTTGTTTTATAGCCTTAATTTGGTGCATCTCACCCAGATTTCCATACAATAAACTAGGAGAAGGCTCTTTTATATATTGATCATTCAATTTTTTCTTCACTAAAAATGGATTCACCAACATTTTCTAAATAAAAACAAACAATAATTGTAACACTAAAACTAAATACAACGAATTCATATGTATTTCTTCTTCTACCTATTTTGTTTGAGGACTGACCAAAGTTTATAATTTAAGTATTTCTAATTTTTCAAGATTGACTTGCTTTTTTCTTCCTTGCGGAAGAGTGTTCTTGTCACGACCCGAACCTGGCCATGACCGGCGCATAAATTAAGACTACCTTAACCTATGCTAGCCTCAAATTCAAAGTGCAAATTAATACTTGTTTAACTAATAAAGGCTTCTAGCCTGATGATACAACTTAAACTGTACAGAAATATATCCCATAAATTTATCCAAAAGTCTCCAAATCAGTAAAATAACAATATCTAACTAATAATATCCTCCTTCAACATCGAACCCAAATGTCTGCGCAACTATAGGGATCTTAATCTGAAAAATTTAAAATCAACGTGGTATGAGATTTTGTCTATACGAGCGAAAATCTCAGTGAGTGATAGTCATAGCACAACAGACGAGGAACAAGCAGATATGCAGATAATTTTCAAATTTGTTTTCAAAATTTATCAAACATGATAATGCAGGGAAACCAAATAATATTGCGATATTTACTCAAATCAAGTAAATCGAATAATAATAATTAAATTTCAGATATGATCAAAACCACGGTACAGTAACATCAGAATAATGATATTCCACATTGCCAAATGCCAGATAACAGATATAGATGGTAGCGCTACCAGATTCAGATACAGAATGTCTTCACCGACCTTATGCATGATTCTAATACAACTGACACAAAGACAAACAAATACACAGATAAAACAACGATAAATAATGCAAGCCTAATATGAGGATCGGTGAGACATGAAAACAGATACAGATAATACTGAGCACATGTACCGGTTTCAAAGTGTATAATTTATATCTCATAATATTTTCAAATAACTTAAATATCCAGACGGCAGAATTCGAATAAAATTTCAGATTTTCAATACACACGGTAACAGATAAAATCAATCGATTAACAGAATTAAGTATAATCTCAAAGAATTTTTACTTCCAAATAAGATAAATGATATCAGACAAACTAATGTATGAAGGGCCTGTTCCCAGAAGCCTAGGCTCTAATGCAGAGAATATTTGACAAATAAAATTAAGCTCAAAAAGGTCCTTTTGACAAATAAAATTAAGTTCAAGAAGGTCCTTTATCATTTAAAAAGAATAGGCACTATTTTGAACAAATAACATTTTTAGGAAAGTTCATCAGAACTATTTTAAAGGAACGAAAATATAAAGTAAATTTAAAAATCGGATATAATTATATTTATCAAACCTTTTAATATTAATTACTAAAGGACAGAAATATAATTTAAACGAAATACTTTTATCAAACAGATTTCATGATAGAGATTTCAAAATTAAACAAATAGTGTCATGAACCATAATTACCACTCACCTTGAACTCCGAATAATAGTTAGATCCAAATCTTAGCTATCAATCTTGCCATTCCATCCGAACACCGTCAAATTTCCTATTCGATCAACATATCTAACTAAGTTACTTTAAAATTTTCAATCATACTTGATAAAATCTACAACCCAAATAAAATTGAGTCAAACTAAACTATTGAGGGATCGAAATAAATGAATTTATATTATATAATGAATATATGGTTTTTCAAAGAACAAATAACTAATATAAATTACCTTTTGGTTTGAAGAGTTAGAGCAATTGTTTTTCAACTTTCTCAAAATTGATGATCGTGGCTGGACAAAATTCGTTTTGATGAAAACATAATTTTATAGAAAATGTTTTCGTTTAAAACTGATTTTGTGCTTTATTTATTTGTTAAGAGTTCAAATAAAAATGGAAAGCTAAAAGTCCAGGAGAAATATAAGGTGTAATATATATTAAAATATAATATTAAGATAATAGAAAAAGATTTAAGTCCACTGCAACTTTTGTTTTTTCAAAAATAACAATGGTATACAAAAGATATTTTAACAGTTATAACTAGAATATAGTATAAATATATAATAACTAATAATTTTCTTTTTTTTAAGCAAATACTAATATAATTAGTTTAATTTTTTTAAACCAATTAATTTTATATTTAAAAATCATATCTAAAATTCGGGATATTACAGTTCTGTACTAAATACTGCTCTTGACCTTGTTTATTGTCGGAATATCTAAAAGTACATAAGAGAACTTTAATCTGCATCTTCCATTTTATAGATCGTGATATAACTTATACTAATATTAAAATAATATAACTATATTGTGTGATGAGATATCAAAGAAATCACACTTGACAAAAAAATATGAATTCACACATTGAGTAAGCTTTTAGGTTGGAAGTAAATGGTACAGAGTTGCTTGAAACAAATTAGTAAGCCCATTTTTTATTTGAAATATGTCTGTTAAGTTTCACATCATTAGAAAAAAATAAATGAATCTAAAAATCCAGTGTGGGTTTATTATATATATATATATATATATATATATATATATATATATATATATATATATATATATATATTAGAAGTTATTGTGTAGATAATAAGATATACATAGCAATCACATAATGAAAATAAAGGAAAACTTATAATGCTGGATCGAGAGAAAATGAACGCACCATATAATATTCTCCACCGATGGAAGTAAGGGAAAATGATATAAGTATAATCAAGAGAGACAATATGATGATGAGAAGGAAGTTGTTTGGTAGCTTGATGTTGGAGCTGAATTTGGTGCATCTCACCGAGATTTCCATATACACTGTGAGAATGCCTTTTTATACCTTGATCATTCAGCTTTTTCTTCATAAAAATGGCTTCACCAAAACTTCCTGAATAAAATAAACAATAATTGCAACACCAAAACAAAATACAACAAACCCATTTATATTTCTTATTCTTGCCTCAAGCTATAAAGCTACCTATTTTGTTTGAGGACCGACTAAGGTTTATAATATAAGTATTTTTAATTCTTGAAGAATGACTTCCCTTTCTCTTCCTTGCGGAGGAGTGTTCAATGCTAAGTGGTGCTCTTGAACCTATTTTTTGTCGGAATATCACCAACATCAGTCTCTCTAAAACCTATAGTATTCTTTTATACATCAGATCTATAAGTGAAAGGGTATGATTGAAGTGGAAATTATAAAACAAGAGTTTCTACCTCTTGAAGAAGAATATCTTTGCAGTAAAAAATTCTTGAATTGGTGATAGTTCTTGAAATTCTGGTGTGTTGTTTTGCTACAAGGAAGTTTCTTAGTTGTTGAAACTTCCATTGTGGCCTATAATGAACTGATCGTGCTTCTTTGATAAGTTTATGCATGTTAAATAAAATAATGAGATTCACTAAACCCTTTCCCTTAGTCTTTTAAATAGGCATTTAGTTCAGAAACTCAAACATGTTAAGTGCATCAATAAAAGCTCATGCACGGGCATTTGCACAAAATTGAAAAAAAATCAGAAGTTATGGTTTATATTCTTAATTGAAAACACATGGTTGATTAATTGTTTCATCCGACCTTTGTTATTTTGTCTAGCATCTATTTTTAATTTGTAATATACATCATTCCTAAATTATATATCTTTCCAGGGCTGCTTTTGGTTAATTAGATCTAAAATCTTCTAATATTTGGTGAATCGACTTCTTCCTTGTGCATTTCAGGGTTGTCTTGGAAAAAGGTATTGCAACGTGCTTTTTTTTTATTATGCTTTTGTTCTACCTACTTGTGATTTGTGATTTCTGTTTTGAATTTAGTTATGAAAATATGGAAGTACTCAAATTAAGGTTGTTACAGTAAAAGTTAATTTAGTTAATTGGTCAATGTGTCTTATGGAAAACACTAAGAAAAATAGGCAAGTGCTCAACTTAAGATTGTTATAATAAAAGTTAATTTAGTTTATTGGTCAAGGTGTCTATGAAAAACACTATTTGAATACATGTCATCCTTAAATAAATGTTCAAAGTTGTTACAATAAAAGTTAATTTAGTTGATTTGTAAATGTGTCTTATGGAAAACACTATGAAGATTCAGAAGTTTCCATAAGCTATATATATGTGTTTTGCTAATAGAGTTTTTGTTGCTGCTGCTCCTTGGTAAGCTTATATTTATCGATCTTCAAATTTTACATGATTCATTCTTTATTTCATTATTTCCTCAGACTGAATATACCATGTCCTAATTCATAATCTGTATTATCAATTTACTCACATAGAGTTGTATGAAACTTATGTTTCAACCGTATTGGAATTCACTAAATCATTAAAACAATGAATGCTATTTTTATTTAGTGTAGTATACAGGTTAAACATTCCACTTCCATTCCCATATATGGTATCATTTTTTAAGTTGGTGATGCTATTGAGTTTTGATTTATTAATGTTTCGAAGGAGCCTCGTGCATGATGGCACTTAAATTATTGTTAAGAACTTCTTGAATAACAGGTAAAGTTTCAATTTGTACTATCTTTTATTTTGAAACTTTTAATTTTTGAATTTGTGATTAAATAGAGAATTAGATTATGGACCTTGTTTCTAATCACAGTTTAAATTTAAAAAAGGTTAGTAGCAAGTTAACTTTTGCAAGAGGAAAATACTAAAATTTGAATGACACTTTATTCTGACACATCCCCGCACGAGAATGCCCTTAGGGCTAAAAGCGTGTACAACACATGCTCATCCTACCATGTGTTGAAATTCCATAAGAATCTTGTTAGGTGGAAGGAATTCTAATATGTATTTTGTATAAGGTTACATCATGTTTGTTATGTTTCATGAGTGGAGGTGAATAGTGTTATAGGTTAAACCATGTATTTACTAAACTACTTCAGCACTTGATGGGATTTTCCATGTCTTATTTGAATTTAGTTATATATTGTAATGCATATATTTTACAATGTTTTAAAAACCTGAACTAGAAATCGAACCGGCTTAGTAACTAGTTCAAGATTTAATAGGTTCAACTGGTTAACTCGGATTGGTTGAACCGAATGATATATATATATATATATATATATATAATATTTAACTGTGAATATAAAAAATGAATTCAATATATATAATTATAGATAATTAAAACTTCAATGTATAATAAAGAAAAGATTAAAAATTAATTAATAAATTTTTTTAAAAAAGAAGTATAAATGCTTTATTTATTTTATCAGTATACAATTCCAATCCTTTCACCCTTCTAGTAAAAT
The DNA here is from genome assembly GCF_963576675.1 of Euphorbia lathyris. Taxonomy (NCBI): domain Eukaryota; kingdom Viridiplantae; phylum Streptophyta; class Magnoliopsida; order Malpighiales; family Euphorbiaceae; genus Euphorbia; species Euphorbia lathyris. Next base: position 20,694,468 of record NC_088910.1, on the reverse strand, counting down.
TTGTCAGTTTCTACCCTATTTTATCTATAATTATTTATTTACTAGTCGAAAACTTGTGCGATGCACGTGATATGAAACTTTTATATAATTTAGATAAATAAATAAATTGACATATTTACTTTTAAGTAATTTTATATCATGCGATGAAATTTTTTTATATATGTATATTTGAAATTAATATATATTTTTTTTATTGATAATTGAAATTAAATTAAATTAATTTTAAAAATAATTGATTAATTTTTTTTATAGAATTTTAATTAAAGGTGAATGATTTATTTATTTTTACAAAATACAATGATTTGTACTTTTTAGTAATTTTAATACATTTTCATATTTTGGAATTCTGTGAAACGATAATAATAAAATAGGAGATTAATTAATAAATATATTAGAATATAATAAAAAATAAAAAATTTAAGTTAACTATAATTAAAATTAAGTATTATATTTACGATACAAAATAATTACAATATATGTTAAACAAAAATTGAATTAAACTACAATTAAAATTAAATATTATATCTAGGATATAAAAGAATTACAATCTATGTTAAAATGGAAGCAACATCAATATATTATTTCATAAACTATTACAATCAATACTTTTTTTTTGGTAGAAACAGGAAAAGAAAAAAGAAACAACCAACCCAAAGAAAATCTATCATGGGATCAGCCTAGGGAAGCTAACCCCAATCCTATCTTCTACAAGAAGAGAAGAGAGAAAAATAGGAGGATCAGAAAGGGTAGTGACGCCCAACATCCCCTCATGACCAGCCGTCGCCAAGCGATCAGCAACCCGGTTCTGCTCTCTGAAAATGTGGCTAAACTTTATGAACTCAAAGGAAGAGCAGAGCCTTTTAATAGCTTTGATAAGGTTTCGGTTATTAAGACAAATAGCATGATTATCAGAAATCATTTTAATGGCCTCTATGTTATCAGATTCAACAGATAACAACTTTAAACCCAGACTCTTGGCAAGCTTGATACTAGAGAGAATACCCCAAAGCTCCGCTGAAAAGGAAGAGCCCAACCCCAGATTCTGGGTGAACCCAGACAGCCAGGCGCCCCCCGCATCTCTAAGAACACCTCCAGCAGCAATCTTCCCATCATTGAGGCAGGAGCCATCTGTATTCAATTTCACCACCCCTTCTCTCGACCTGCTCCAACCAATGAGGTGGACATCTCTCTTCTGGGTAGACCTGGCAATGGAATCCCCTTTGAAACTCTCAGTAATATTAGAGAGTTTTTCCGAGAAGAACTCAGCTAAGTTAGGAATAAAAACAGCTTTATCACCAAAAATCTCCTCGTTCATCCACTTCCAAATTTGGTGACAGATGATAGCAAAGAAAATATCGATATGCTCCATGTTCGCTAGTAACTTCCCACTAACACCAGCAGAGAACCAATCACGCTCAGAGTGGGCAAGGAAGGAAGAAAGAATGTGATGTGGGAGAATTTTCTTCCACACCTCTTTACTCTTAAAGCAGTCCCTAAGAGCATGGCACAAAGTTTCATCATGGCCTCTGCATCTACTGCAAGCTCCTGAATCCACCAGATGCCGTCTATGCCTTTCCGAATTAGTAAGCAACATGTCCTTAACCCCCAGCCACAAGAAGCTCCTAATACGGTAAGGGATTTTTAGGGTCCAAATGACTTTCCAAGTATCAGAGATAGGACCGGACCTATTGAGGGTAAATGCTTCAATACTTTTCTAATGTAGCATATGAAGAAACTTTATCAATTCAATGCGTTACATATAAAAAACATAAAATTCATAAGAATTAGTCACAAATTCACCTTGATGATAACCATTTTGCTTGATAGAATTTCATGATCATCAAGTATTCGAATTCAATTCTCATTCTTCTACAATAACTCAATATATCCAATTGAATCAGTTTAAGGTGATGATTTCTCCTATTTTCATTTTGTAATATCTCAGCAAGACATTCAATCAATTTATTCTTCATTCTTTCACTATATAGAATACTAGTCACGCTCGTAGATATCACTTATTTGACTTTATTAATATTTTCTAATAATTATATATTATTGAATTTCGTAAGTAAGAAAAACAAACAAAATAATAGAAAACAAAATTGAAGGGACAAACAAGATAATTAGGAGAGAACCATCTTTCTCTCGTTTTTTCGAAAATAAGAGAGAATGTCAAGATATAAGCATATAAAGAGGAGAGTGAAAGTATCTTTTGCCAATTAATTAAACATTTTATTTTTTTCTTAATGAAGTATTAAGTCCATAAATTAATTTTAGTTAAATAGAATTAAATCGCAATTGTAACCACTCAGTACAAAAAAAAATGTTTTATAATTAATATGTGAAATTAATTATATTAATTAGAATCATTATGCTCAACATTTGAGAATTTGAAGATATTCAAAATATTTTTTTAATTAATATTTTTCAACAACTTGTCCTATGACCATGTTTCATTTTCATCTGTTAAGAACTCTTGAAATACTAACAATTTTATACAACCCATAATATAATAGTTAAAAACTATATAAGTCAATGTTGCAAAAGCAATTATCTCAATATCTCATAATTAATGTACATTTTTAGGATTTTGAGCATCAAATTTTATTTTTATTTACCTTCATTTTAAATTCGTATGTAGCATAATCCACATTCTTCAAGAATAAACATCTTATCAAGTGTATTAGACGCTTACAATCTCTTTGTCTAGAGAACTGGGAAAAAATAACTCTTGATAATAATAATAATAATAATAATAATAATAATATAACATAAATTACAATTGAAATAAACTTCATTGTAAGTATAATATTCCAATACCTTTTTAATATTTTATTCAATATGTCTCAAACTTCAATGAACAACTATTGTGTAAAATTTCATATCTATTTGTACCAAAATGCATAAAAAAATACAATCCATATCAATTAGATAAACTCAAACTAAAAAAAAGAGTGGATTTCAACAGGTTCTGAATTAGAAAAATTAATCTAACTTCAATTAAAGTTAAAAATTGAGTTCATATAAAGTCGAAAATCTAAATTTTAGTTAGAGTTAACAATTGAAACGATAACACCTAGCAACATATACTAAAAAAGAATGCAAATATATAAAATCTTTATTTTAGTCATTTTGGAAAAAAAAAGACGAATAAAAAAGAAAACATGGATCAGGTAGCGAGAGATATGGAACTTGGGTAACGACAGAAATGGAATTTCATCTCTGAAGATAAAACTATAATAACTATTGTTTAATAAAAATAAAATAACAACACAATTGAGAAAGCTAAAAATTGAGTTCATATAAAGCCGAAAATCTAAATTTTAGTTAGAGTTAACAATCGAACCAATAACACCTAGCAACATATACTAAAAAAATGAAAATATATACAAAATCTTTATTTTAGTCACTTTGAAAAAAAACGACAAATAAAAAAGAAAACATGGATAAGGTAGAGAGATGTATGGAACCTGGGTAACGACAGAAATGGAATTTCATCTCTGAAAGATAAAACTATAACAATTATTGTTTAATAAAAGTAAAACAACAACACAATTGAGAACAACAATAACTACAACATATGAAAAAATCGAATAATTACCTTGAGAAACGTAAGAATTTCTTGTAATTTTTGACACTTTTATGTTTTCCGATTTTAGTTGTCCATGCATCTTCTATTTCTATCGGATTTCTTCAATTGGAGATATCAGTTTGAAAAAAAGACAAAGAAAAAAGAAAATATTGATAACATAGCGAGAGGTATAGAACCTGGGTAACAAAAGAAATGGATTTGAAAGATGAAACTATAACAACTATCGTTTAATAAAAATAAAACAACAAAATAATTGAGAACAAAATAACTACAACATATGAAAAAAATCAAATAATTACCTTCAGAAATATAATACTATCTACCATGGCCAATGAATATAATGGTGGAATAATATCACTACAAGAAATATGACATTTTATGACGATTTTATTTTCTACGAACATAATTTTGTCACTAATAATCACTTAACAATGACAAATATTACCTTTCGCCATTTTATTTATTTTTCTCATGACAACTTTTAAGAGCGTCTCCATTGACTTATAAATTTGTCATTGTTAGATATATTTTATGACGATAAGTAAAAAATCGTAACTAATAGTTTTAGAGGTAAAGTTTAGTATAACGAATTTGGAAGGAAAATATATTTCTTGACAAAATATAATAATCGGTGACAAATTTATCATCATAGTAAGAATTACTTTTTGTTGTCACTCTTTCTATTCATGATAACTTAAATCGAACAACCGGTAACAAATTAAATTTCGTCATTTATTATTATTTTTTGTGATATTATTTAAATATTGTCACATATTTTGATATTATTATGACGATATATGAATGATCACCACTATAATATTTATGAAGAATTTTTAAAAATATCAAATTTGAGAAAGGAATAATTTATTGACCAAATATTTTTAATAGATGACAGTTTATTTTTTCTCGTGCGCGATAGTATTGTAATGATGAATGTAAGTTGTCATATAATGATTGAGAAAATGCGAAAAAATTTGTGTTGTCGTTTATAGTTATTTTATTGTGACCATATTTATATATTGTCATCCATTTGAATATTTTGTGACAATAAGGTCAATAGTTAATGTTAGGCTAATTGCTGAATTTTTTTTATGTCGACATAGAATATACTATTTTTTATGACAATTCTTACTCCGTATAAATAATTGTCTAAAAATATCGATTGATTAAATTATCATATATTTTGATTTTTATTGTTATTATGATATATGTATTAATATTGTTTGACAAAATACTCATGGACGTGATAATTATATTTGAGTATCACAATTTCATAATGTCATGTATATTTCTTTTATATGATTATTGTTAGTCGTCAATTTTAAAAAAAAATATGTGATATATAATGCGGATCAATTTAACTTTGGCTAAGTGTAAAAATTTAATAATTATTTATATTAATTAATAATATTTTCTAAATATGGTTAAACTAATTTATATATTCTATATTCTATGTTTGTTTGTTTTTTTTAAAGAATTATATGTTTTTCCATGGACGGAAACTTATCAAGCCGACTTAAATAACAATTAAGATTGGTTTAATTAACTGATTAAGCGATTTAAATCGCTTAAGTTAGAGATATCGATTTTGAATTCTAGTATATGCATTAAACTTTAATTAGGAAAAAATCCACTTAAAAGTTATCTAATGAATCTCAAACTGAATAATCTATAAACTAAAAAAAAAAAAATCAAACCTAATTAAATTTATAGATTCCAAGCTTATATGCTTTACCATTTGAGTAACCTCAATTATTGATATATATATAAAAATCACAACTTAAGGGCATGTCCAATATAAATATTTACAAGGCCAATAATTAATAAAGCAAAACTAGAGAAGGATATATCAACTTGAAATGGTATTAATTTTTTTCAATGTGAAAGCACTACATGGTTAGGACTTGTTACAACACGTGGTTAGAACATGTCAACAAGGATAATGCTGTGGAAGCTGAAATCGTGGGATCATGAAAATAAATCCAACTGCTTTAATACACTAGTGATTTGTACTCATCTCTTCCATTTCATCTCTGGCATCGCATCAACAATTGCTTAACTTCACTTGTTCATTCCATTTTCTCTCTCTCATTTTGGTTCAGGAAATAAATCTTTATAGCATTCAAAAAGTTCCTAAAAAACGCCTGGGTGAAAAGCAACCCAACACCATCGCAAATGCATACAAGAGTTCACAGCCCATTTTTTTCTTCATGGTGCTGCCGTAGAAGATCACCAAGCCTGCACATGTGTTATCGGCTTGCTCATCCAATCCGAGTTGGCATCGTCCGGCATCAGTGGAAGATTCCATTTTGCATTATCCTTCAAAAATAAAATGAAGAAGTGTTGATGAGATATTCTGGAAAGTGATTATGTATTTGTACACAATTTGTTGTCGTTTGAATTGTTGGTAATAGATTGTTTTTTATGATCGTTTTTCTATAAATTTCTGTTTTCATTTAACAGAATTGAAGGTTATATTAAACACAATGAATTAAAGATGTCAATTTTGTTAAGGAGCAGGCGGTGTAAGGATATATAAAGATTATCAGTGGAACTCACGCCAACAACAAGGCTTTTGCTTGCTCTATTCTATTGTACATTAATTTGGTTATTAGTTTCCTCTTATTAAAGATGGCAAATTTTGGCTCATTACGTTGAAATGATAAGCAAATTAAGTTTTAGTTTATATACGGAATCTGCTATATGAATGGTGCTTCTCAGGGAACTTGGTGTGATTCTTAGTCCCAACAAAACCCATCTTTTTCATTGTTGTCGCATGACTTCTATAATAACAATATGTTTGTCACAACTTAATACTTTTCAATGAGAAATTAAATGTTAAAGTCACAATAATTATGATAGTTATAGTGCTATTAAAATTCTGCAATTTTCGTCTGATATAGACATTCGTCACATTAACTATATTATTTAGTGACAAAATATGAATTTTGTCAGTTAAATACTTATGTTTCATGGCAAAATATAACCTTAAGTGACAAAAATATGAATATAAAACGTCGCTGAAACTCTAAAATTTCAATGTTATATTAGAATTCGTCACCATAACTTATTTTTATATGACAAAATTTGTTTGATGTCATCTAAATGTTTACTATTCATGACAAAATGAAGTCTTAAGTAACAAAATATTTACACTAATAGCGACAAAATAACCATCGCTAAAACAAAATAATATAGTGACACAGGTTTCTATTCGTCATCTAAAAGTAAATCGTTTATGACAAAAGAAAAATTCGTCATATATACATAATACCACGCTCCTGCCGTGACGAACGCTGTGACGATAAATTTTCGTCACATATTGTGTATTATGACAAAAAACAATGTTTTCATGACAAATTTCATGCGTCATAAAAGAAAAAATTTCTTGTAGTGTATCTACTATGCTTTATATAGAAGTTTATTTGTGACTTTTGGATTTTCTTTACTTTATGTTTTTTCGGGTAAATTACATACGTGGTGTACAACCTTTACCCATTTTCACACTTTGGTGTACACACTTCAATTTTGCACACTAAAGTGTACAACCTTCTAGTGACCTCCCACTAAAGTGTACAACACGTAAAAATGACCGGTCAACCCTGTTAACCACTTGGTCAACGTGACACCTCGTCAATTTTCACTCCTTAAAAATTAAAAGTGATCCCCACATATTATTAAATTACTTTTATACCCTTAATTAAAAAAATCTCAATTCCCTCTTCTCATTTTTCTCACATTTTCTCTCTCTAAATTTTTTTTTCAATCCACTCTCTCTCATAAAAATTTATTTTATCTATCATCTCTCTAAAACCTAATCCCCTCTCTCTTCACCATTTTTTCATATCCAATACAATTTCAAGAAGATCGAGAACGAAGATGGAGGTTTGTTCGCTGTTTTTATAACTGGAATCGTTTCCAAAAAATAGTAGTGAGGGAAAATCATCAGTGAAGGAAAATCAGCAGGTGAAGAAAAATCAACAGTGAGGGAAAATCACAGGTGAGGGAAATCAGCAGTGAGGGAAAATCGCAGGTGAGGGAAAATCAGACGTGAAGGAAAATCGCAGGTTAGGGAAAATCAACAGTGAGGAAAAATCAGTACTCATAATTCATTTGCAGGTTTGAAGGAAATCGCATCCGAAATCGAAATGAGGAAGGCTTCAACAAGCTCCGATGCGTTTGATTCAACTTCCATGGCTGCCGATTTTTCTTTTTTCCATTTTTTTTCTTCCTTTCTTTTTGTTTTGAAATGAAAATGTATTTATAGGTAATTGATAAATTTCAGAATGCATTTAAAAAAAATAAATTGAAACAAAGCTGGTATATTTAAAAGAGTGAGCAGAGGAGATAAGAGAAAAGCATGAGAGATAGAGGAGAGAGAGAGAGATTAGTGGGAAAGAATGGATTTGAAAAAATAAAATTTAGAGAGACAAAATGTGAAAAAATTAGAAAGATAAAAGTATGATTCTTTTATTAAGGGTATAAAAGTAATTTAATAATATATGGGGACCACTTTTAATTTGTAAGGATTGAAAATTGATGAGGTATCACGTTGACCAAGTGGTTAACAGGTTTGACCGGTCATTTTTACCTGCTGTACACTTTAGTGGGAGGTCACTAGAATGTTGTATACTTTAGTGTGCAAAATTGAAGGTTGTACATCAAAGTGTGAAAATGGGTAAAAGTTGTACACCATGTATATAATTTACCTGTGTTTTTTCATATTCTCGTAATTTTTACTTTCTTTTATTATTTTAATTAATAGACTAGTAATTGTTTAATATATTATACTAGTCTAATATATTATACTAGTCTAATATATTATAAATATAAATCTGTTATTTTTAATTAATTAAATCTTTTTAATCTTGATTTTTTACTACGTTGACAACTCATCAAAAAGACATCTAGAACACTTCTCCTCATTTATCTCTGCTTCCGCTATTATATATAGTATAGATAGATTTATCAAAAACTCAAAAGCGTCGCGTGATATTGCATGCATTTATTTTATTTATTTTTATTTTTTATTATCTTGGAAACCCAACTCATTCATTAGTAAAATCTAGAAAATCTAAAATCAATCTAACCCCATTCATTTCCCTTGAACCTTTGGTTACCTCTTCCTCCTTTAACTTCTTCAAATAGAAAACCTAAAATCGAAAACCCTAAACCCACTTTTCTTGACTATGCGCTCCTCTCCTCTCCTCTCAGGCTCTCATTATCGACCACCATCAAGCTAGTAATGTTGAATCAGATTTGTATTATTCTCATCGTTGCTGGAAAAAATCAAGCATTAGATCTATTTTTTTTTTATTTCTCAAAGAACCGGAGTCATCCCGGTTCACCGGTTTGATACCAGTTCATTCCAGTTCTTAACGGTTCAAAAGAAGCGACCCAAAATATACATAACCGGACCGGACACCTGACCGATTCGCGGTCGAACTGGTTTAACCGGCCAGTCCAGTCCGGTTTTCAAAACATTGATATTTTATTGAAATTGTCATTGCATCTTGCTGTTTATTTAGATTTCATGCTTATAAGTATTCTCTTCTTTGTTATAAAATTGAATAAAAAATGGAGATTCGAGTCGGTTTTTAAGTAAGACAGACTCCAATATATGGCCTTTGTGGTTGGTTGTTTTCAAACGACTGGCCCTAATATATAGTCTTCAGGATCAGTCATTTACAAAGTGAGACCCCAAATACCAAGTGACGATCATTCCTAACATGGCCTTTGGGTCGATCATTTACAAAAGACCGACCCCAAAACACAGTATTGGAGTTGGTCATTTGCCAAAAAAAACATTACGGTTATTTTTTCTTCACGGTCGATGCCAAAAATAATAGTGTTGGCGTTGGTTAAGGGACTAATACAAATAGCCAAAAAGGGCCCACACCAAACACCAATTTTGCACTAGTGGGTCATAAAAAAGACAACCATACCTTAGCCAATGTCATAGAAGATGAAATAGGTTACGAAGTCTTCTTTGTTGTGTCTGACAATGGTGCTAGATTTGGATAAAGATGCATCCTTGACCCAGCTTGCTTATTTCAGATTTTGTCTCCATAAAGATCGATTTCTCCTTTTATGAATCAGTAAATAGAGGATGTGTGAATTGGCAACAATCATCCATATAAAGTTATTGGTATTGGTACCGTCAAAATCAAAATAGATGATGGTGTTGTTAGAAGCTTGATAGATGTTCGGCACATTTCAAACATGAAGAAAAACCTTAACTCTTTATCTGCTTTAGATGAAAACAATTTTAGATTTTCTATTGGAGTTTTGGAGGTTCTAAAATGTGTTATTGTTGTTATAAAATCCAGAAAAGTTGTAAGATTATGCGTTCTATAAGGTTCAACATTCACATGCGTTTCTATAGTTTCCTCTTCCATACTAGAGTCGGACATTACAAAATTATGCACATGAGGCTTGGCCATATGAGTGAGAAAGACTTGTCCATACTAAATGAACGAGGTCTACTTTGTCCTCAATATATCTCCAAGTTAGAGTTTTGTGAGCATTGTATTTTTTGGCAAAGCAAAATAGTCATTTTCAGTACTGGTGCTCACAAAATAAAAGACACTTTGAATTATATCCATTCAGGCCTACGGGGTCCTACATGTGTTCCTTCAAGATGTGGCATTTGATCTATTCTTACTTTCGTTGACGATTACTCCCGGAAGGTTTAGACTTATTTTTTGAAGCAAAAAAATGATGTCTTTGCCAATTTCAAGCAATGGAAGGTCTTGGTGGAAAGCTATACTGGTGAGTAGATCAAGTGTATCTGCATTGATAATATTTAGGAGTTTTGTAATGACAGAGGAATCTTTAGTCATCTCACAATTCCAGGAACACCACAACAAATGGTGTATATGAGTGGATGAACATTACCCTGTTAGAAAAGGTTCGATGGATGTTGTCTAATCCTGACTTATCTCGAGAGTTTTGGACTAAAGAAGCTTTAACAAATTGTCAGTTGGTGAATCTTTCTCTAATTTCTTTAAATAATTGTAAAATTTTGGTTTAATTTGAAAAATATGATGATTTATTCTGATTGAGAATTTTCGAACGTCCTATTTATATCCATGTCAACGATGAAACATTGGATCCCATATCTAAAAATAAAAAATTTCTTGGCTATCCTCCTAGTGTGAATGGATATAAAGTTTGTCTTCTTGATCCCAAGTCTCCAAAATCTATAATAAGTAAAAATGGCGAATCTTCCATGCTTCATTCAAAAGAGTTTCTAGTTGCATCTTACACCAAGAAGAAGAATTATCATAAGCAGGTGGAGGTTCAAGTTAAGGTGGAGAATCCATTCTCTCCATTGGTAACATAATATATCAGTTCATGTTGTTGTATGACCTAGTTCCGAGACATTGTTTCTAAGATTATATTAATTAGTAAAAGACAATAATCTACTATGTTGTTTACTTGTGCAAATCAACTCAATAAAGTCTCTTAGAACAAGTGTTTGCTAATGTTTCTTAGATGCGTGATTTGAGCAGTAAAACCTTGAGTGTATAAAAATATTATTCTAAATATCACTAGTTTGTTATTATCGTGGGAATGTCGGTGAACTAAAAACTAGTATGTATTAGATTATGTAAATAATATTGTATTTTTAGTAAGTTATTTTTATAATTAGTCAACAAACGTTAGTTAGATTATAGGTTTGATTATATAGTGTATCAGACGACTCACCAGTTAATGAAACACTCACCAATTCTAACTCTTTCATGGTATCAGACGACTAGGTTACTTTCTCCTCTCCAGTCCTAACTGTGGATCTTTCCCCCTCTCAATCACCATGATCGATGCCACCAATTCTTCTCCCTTAACCCTTCTTCATACATCCACCGTCCCCCCATGCATCACAATTTTTAACGCAGCACCACCTCATATAGTAGCGGCAGAAATTAGACATGGAAATTATTGTGTTCGTTTCGTATCATTTTTTGATTCGTGTTAAAAAGAGTAAACCCAAATCCAACCCAAAAATTTTTATGTCATAATCGTGTTAACATATTTGGATTAGTGTCGATTCAGTGTCGTATTTTTTGGTTACATTTAATTTTGTTATGCATATATATTAATGATAACTTTTAAAAATATAAGAAGATATGGTACTATTTTTAAATATTTTATGTCATTTTTAGATTAGTATGTTAACACTACCGGTGCCTTCTATGGTTACTTTGTTTTTGACAAAGTACCATTACTTGGTGTTTTTTCACCGTTGGATGATGGAGTGTAAAATTAATCCAATGGTGAAAACACACAAAGTAAGGCTTACTTTGTCAAAAACAAAGTAAGCATAGTCTTTACCTAACACTACCTATTAGCAAGTCCGGTAATAATATCATGTTAGGGGGTCATGTAATGTGTTTATAGTAATTTAGGAGGTTCGAATCATATTTGCAAATAATAATGATAATTTTATTATCTTTAATAAAGTGACATATAAAAACACAAAATAATATAACAATGATTTTAAATAATAGTGTGATTTCATGTCTTTTTGAGTTAGCATATCAACCCTAACCCAATCCAAAAATTTATATGTCAGTTTTGTGTCAACCAAAAAATGACACATTACCTACCAAGCTACACTCAAACACTAAAATTGCATGTTGATTTCGTGTCCATGTTAAAAAGAGTAAAACCAAACGCATTTCAAAAACTTTCGTGTCACAATTGTGTTAACTTGTTCAGATTAGTGTCGATTTCGTATCGTGTTTTCAGGTTACATTTAATTTTTTAATGATGGTCAGAACAGAGATAACGACCGTTTTGGAAATCGTGACTGTAACTCCTCCTCATCCTTCCATTATCAAAAGTTTCTTGGATTGGCATATCCTTATCCTTGGGTTCAAATTCAACCATGGGCCATACCAATGTGCCCCTACCCTACCATGCGATGGCCATGTCAGCCCAACCCGGTTCAGCAGTTCCAAAAACCCAATATCTTGGGCCCCAAGCCTCAGCCACAACAAGCCCATATTGCAAAATTGGTATCTTCGTCATATGCCCCCACTGATATTCAAGAAGATATGCACACTCTGTCAATTGAGCCTCCAAATGAACAAAGGTACATGGACATCGAGGCCACCTCGCGTATGACAACGAACGAAGGTAAGCTCACGTCTTATTTTAATATGAGCACAAATCGTAATATTGTTATTGGCAATAGTCATTGCATTCCAATTATTGGTTATGGATATGCATTTCTTCCTACCTCCAACTCAACTATGCTTTTAAATAATGTCTTATATGCTCCAAAATTAATTAAGAATATTGCTTCTATGAGAAAGTTTACCATTGATAATAATACTTCTATCGATTTCTCTATGAAAGATTTTCAGACGGAGAGACATAGAATAAGATGTAACATTGTGGGGGATCCTTATCCAATCACATCAAGACCTTTTTATGGGTCATCTTCACCCTCCACTTTTAGTGGTTTATCTCATGTTTTATGGCATAATAGATTGGAACACCCAAGGGTTAACATTTTAAGCTCGCTTCAGAATAATAATCTCATTGCTTTTAATAACTTTTAGGATAGTTCTTTTTATTCATGATGTCCTATTGACAAACAAATTAAGTTACCCTTTCACAAGTCACATACATACACTTCTTTGCTGTTTGATATTGTGCGCAATGATATTTGGGCATCTCCCATATTAAGTTCAAATGGTCATCATTATTATGTTATTTTTTATAGATGATTATACAAACTTCTTTTGGACCTTTCCTATTGCTACAAAATCATAAGTATACTTTATTTTCTTATCTTTTCGTGCTTCTATACGTACTCAATTTGAAAATGAGACCAACAAGTCCTTTCTTATTTCCTTCGCCACAACATGTAAACCCTACTCTGCCTCCATCCACTAACATCACAACCAACCCACTCCCACCCACTAGATCACACATTGCTGCCCCTCATACTCAAAATGGACTTCCAAATACTCATGTTATGTCCCCTTAAATGACTATATGCGCCCAACACTACATATTTAAGCCTTGTCGTATTCTAAATATTCACTCTACCACTCAGTTCACTAAGAGATGAAGAAATGTCCGAGCACTAAATAAGGGTGATCGTACCATGTCTCGTACTGGACCAGATATCAATAAGAAAATGATCATGTAAGAGTAAAATAGCCATATGATGACTTATACGTGACATTCATCTAATTTGGATAATCATAATAGCTTCCTAGATTCCGCTTATGACTTGTGATCGAAAACCATTTTCAGACTCATTGCCAATGTTAGGTGAACTTACAAGATTGCATACAAGAAAGTTTAGTTGGATTAATTCATATTTAGTTAATCCCTAAAGAAGCTTGAATATATATATTCCAAGCAGACGAAATTTATGTATTAAAGCTCAGCCGAAGGAATTTAATCGGATTAAATTCAAGCTGGACATTATTAAGGGACTAAGCTCTCCTTTTATAGGAATAAGTGGAGTATTTAGTTTTCTAAGTTAAGCCATGATTTGGGAGGTATGGTAAATCAAGGAAAAATATCACAGAAAATAATAGTTATTTCTCTCTTAATATTTTTGCCGTGTTCTTGCACTTACACATTCGATATCCCTTTGATTGATCTGGATGCTAGTACATGTTCTAACCAATAAACTCTCTATGTACTCTCTATATGTGAAACTGTGGAGGGAGATAACAGTGTTCACATCTCATTGTCCATTCATGAGTTTGGTTTCGCGCAACTTCTAAATACAATTAGAAGAAGAACAGTATATTAATCCTTTTATTCTGTTCATCATTCATTGTCATAAGCAAGTTCTAGGCTTTTATTCAAATTTTAGTGAGAATCGTTTTTCCATTTGTTTCTCCAGGATAAACCCAACATGTTGGATCAAATAAATAAACTTTCAAAGGTAACAAAGGAAGAGTATAATTGAAGGAAGAAAATTCTCTTATCTTACTACTTGTATTGACAGGTATTTATATATTACAAACATGACTCTTAGTAAACAACATTAACTCTCTATAAATACAGATACAGAAATGAATCTTGGACACTCTATAAATACAGATACAGAATTGACTCTTGGATAATACACTGTACCAAATTAAAGACTATTAATTACAAGTTTATTATTTCAACACACCCCCTTAAACTTATAAAAAAATTTATCCCTTAGTAACACCAAGAACAGCTCTCAATCTGCTGAAATCTTCCAACTTCAAAGCTTTAGTAAAAATATCAGCAACTTGATCTTTGGATGGTACATGCTTGAGTTGAATTTCTTTCATTCCAATGCATTCTCTAATGAAGTGATACTTGGTGTCAATGTGTTTGCTTCTATCATGAAAGATCGGATTTTTAGCCAATGCAATAGCTGACTTATTATCAACAAAAATATCAGTTGCTCCATCTAGAGCAAACTTCAAACTTTTTAACATCTGTCTCAACCATATTGCATGACAAACATAAGAAGCTGCTGCAACATACTCTGCTTCACATGTTGAAAGTGTAACAATTGCTTGTTTCTTAGAACTCCAAGCAAAAACAGCAGTTCCTATAAAAAACACAAAACCAGTTGTGCTTTTTCTATCATCAACATCTCCTCCTCAATCATTATCACTGAATCCATACAATCTGAAATTGTTCTGGGAAGAGTAAAATAAACCATAATCCAGTGTACCTTTGATGTATCGAAGTATTCGTTTGCTGCCTCCATATGAGTTAAAGTTGGAACCTCCATGTAACGACTAATTAGTCCAACTCCATATAAGATATCTGGCCTTGTACATGTCAAAAATCTCAGCCTTCCAACCAACCTTCTAAACAAAGTTGGAATCACCTTTTCTTCATCATCATGCTTTGACAACTTATTTCGACAATCCACTGGCGTAGAAGCTGAATTGCATTTGTCCATCTTGAATTCTTTTAAAATAGCTTCTGTATATGACTTCTGAGACAAAAAGACACCTTCATCACTTTGCTTAACTTCAATGCCCAAATAATATGACATCAGCCCCAAATCCGTCATCTCATAATTATTTGTCATCAACTTCTTAAATTCTTCAATCATCTTTTGATTAGATCCTGTGAAAATTAAATCATCAACGTACAAGCATACATACATTATTTTTCCATCCTCATTCTCCTTGATATACAAAGCATGCTCATATGGACATCTTGTGAAGCCATTCTTCTGGAAATAGTCATCGATGCAAGAATATCAAGCCCTTGGAGCTTGCTTAAGGCCATACAAAGCCTTTTTTAACTTCAACACCTTATCTTCTTGCCCTTTCACAGTATAACCCAATGGTTGATTGACATAAACTTCTTCTTCAAGAGTTCCATTTAAGAATGCTGAGTTGACATCCATTTGGTGAATTTTCCATCCTTGTTGAGCTGCCAAAGAAATAGCTAATCGAATTGTCTCGATTCGAGCCACTGGAGCAAAAACTTCTTCATAATCAATTCCGGCCTTTTGAGAAAAACCTTTTGCAATAAGGCGAGCTTTATACTTCTCCACTTTTCCTTTGGCATTTTTCTTTATTTTGAAAATTCACTTCACTGCTACTGCTTTTTTTCCCTTTGGCAATGTTGTCAATTCCCAAGTGTCATTCTTTTTTATGGAATTTATTTCTTCATCCGTGGCTTGTCTCCATTTCTTTTCCTGAACAGCATCTTCAAATTGCACAAGTTCTGTATCAGCAAACAAACAAAATAAAGTAGCATTATCTACTTCTTCAGTTTTTGCATAAATCTCACTCAAGCTTCTCATTTGAAGCTGCCTTTCTGATGAACTTTCTTGGGATGAGTATGACATATTTGTCTGAGATGTGGAAGGTGAATTCGGTGGTGTGATAATTACATCTTCATTTTGACCTGCAAAATCATCATCATATACATGAAGAAAATCATAATTTTCATCTTTTCAAATCTCCCATTTCCAAGAGCTTTCTTCTTGAAATTTTGCATCTCTACTTATCACAACTTTTCCATTCCGAGGATTATAAAATTTATAACCTTTGGAATTTTTTGCAAAACCAATAAACACCATCATCTCACTTTTATCATCCAATTTGCTTCTTGTTAAGCCCAACATATACCTAAAATATCATTAACATTTACATCATTTTTATTACGAATTTGTGCTATTTATATCTGTTTAGATTACTTTTACTTTCTAATATCTTTCTTTCTTGCAAGGTACCTGAATATTTGGTAAAATCCAAATAGGAACGAAAAAGGATCTAAAACAGAAGAAAAACCCTACAAAAGGAGTCAAAGACGACGTAAATCGAAAGCGCCAAGTCGAGGACACGAACGAAAGCAAGAAGTAAGAAAACTTGTCGGGCCGCGACAGTGAATCTCGAATCCGCGGCCGCGACACGCGTGGTATAGCTATTTCTACCCTTCGTCCGAAGCTCAACTCAATGCTACGTCATTCACGGCCGCGGATTCCTATCCTCGGTAAGTGCAGAAAATTTACAAAGAGCATTTAACACATGCTGAAAATCCAAGAAACGCGTTCGTTCAAGTGGATAAAGATGTCCTTTCACAACGGACACGACTCTTAACCAACGGATACATCACTTCAGTCACAACCCTTCAACATCTATAAATAAAGAGTTGATATGGTGAGAAAGGTTGTTGTTGTTGTTTTTTATGTTATGCAACATGTTATGTTATGTAATGTAATGTAATATTGAGAGAGTTAGATTAGTGCAGAGTTTATGTAGAAACTCTGACTCAGGAAAGAGTCAGAGTTTAGATTTTATTTCTGTTCAAAACAATATGCTGTACACACATTGTTTACTCAATAATAACAAGTTTAGAAGCGTTTAGACATTGTTCCAGTTTAGTTTACATTTTGGTGGGAGATGAGATTATTCTTCATTCCAAAGATTCGACGAGAAGAATTAGTAAAAGGATCCGCCCCCGAGCCTGACAACCTCCTAAGGAAACCCAAGGAAAGGACTGATCAATCCGTTCACTTGCACGCCCTCGAAGGGTCCATGCGATTTCACTCTGTAAACTTGTATCAATTTATATTTCATCTAATAAAGTCCGTTCTATTCGACAAATCGTTATGCAGCACTTATGGTAACCAATCCAATATAAGTGAGGGTGGTGTTTTCATTAATACGCAGTTGAATTCAAAATCATTACAAGGAAACTTTGTTGAACACTTAGGCAAATTATCATCTCGAAAGAGTTTTAATTTGAGTAAGGGCAACTATCCCGAAAGGGTTTTGTCGCGTTCAAAGCTACTTAATTAGAGGTTCCGTCATTTATTTCATCATCATAATTGATACAAAGTTTAAGTTGTTTTCTTTGCTCAATGCAAACGAATACATTTATTTGTTTTTCTAAAAAGTTCTTAATGTTCCTGTCTTGCAAATTAACTTTTAAATCATAAATAATTTCTAACATCTAAAATACTCTAATCGTTATTCTATTTCTAGCAATTTCAAAACCAAATCCAATTTCAAATAACGTTTATCTATTTAATAAACCTTAAGTCGTATTTAAACTAAATTAATATAAATTTTCGTTAAAAAGCGTTCTCTGTGGGATCGATATTTTTATTACTACAAGCGAAACCGTGCACTTGCGGAAATCGCTCAACAAGTTTTTGGCGCCGTTGCCGGGGAACGCCAAATTTTTAACAAAAATTTATATTATTCGTGTTTTATTTCGAACTTTGGTTTACATATCTATTTATTTATTTTTATAGTTTTTATTTAGTTTTTGAGGATGGTCACTAGGACTAAATCCTCGTTGTTATTTAACGTTTGCAATTAAATGTTTGCAGATAAGAAAATCCAAGTTTTTTCAAAGATAAACTGGAGATTTGATCATCAGTATAAATACACAGAAGGAGTCTACAGAAAAGAAATTCAGTATACAGATACATCAGAGAGGAAAGCAAATTTTTGAAACATGATGTCAGACGTGACATATGACTTTTCCAGAAAATTTACCTTTTCCCAAACACCTTTATCTCTTTTCTATACACTTAACCCTTCACCAAAATATCATATCTCTTTGTTAAGAAATTTATTCAATTCCTACACATAACCCAAATAATTTCCTTTTTATCATTTCCTTCAACACCTACATTTATCTCTCTAAGAAACAGCCGATCAACTCTTCTCAGACAGATATATCAGAAGTAGCAAGAAATTACCTTATCCTCCAGGAAGGAATTGTATACTTTTAAAATAGTTTTGAAAGTTTCGGTTCATGTGCGTAGTTTTTGTTCAAGGCCAGAACCAGAAGTTCGGACATTCAACCGAAATCACTAGATCCTTAAAATGAGAAAACGCTAAAAAGAAAGCGCTTAAAAAAATGCTAAAAAAAAGATAAAAAAAATATAAAAACTCTATTTCCAGGTAAGTTTTCAAACATTTTGTTGTTTATCTTTAGTCTTATTTGTTGTTTTATTTTCATCTTTACTTGTTTTAAATTTAATTTACATTTATTTATAATTTATAATTTTTAGTTTTTAAATATGCGTATGTCAAGTTTTAAATCAATAAAATTTATTTAAGTCATGTTCTAAGTTTGTCCAAGCAAAAGGAAGAAAAAAATATATTTCTGAACTTACTGAGAATGTGAATTCTCAGTTGAGAATTTTATTTTCAAAGCCTTAAATGTTTCTGAACTTACAGAGAATCTAAATTCTCAGTTGAGAATTCAGAATTTCAAAATTTCAAGGGAAATGAAGAGAAAATAAAAATTTCTGAACTTACCGAGGATTGAAATCCTCGGCCGAGAATCAGAATTCTCTGTAACTTCAGCGAAATTTTTTTTTTATTAAAATTAGCGTGCCGCGACCGCGGCTCAGTATCCTCGGTCGCGACACGGTGAATTCCTGCAGAATCAGACCTGTATTCTTCTTTTCCTACAGACACAACTTTTCAGAAACGAAAAATTGAGTCTCTTCATCTTTAGGAGGTTTGATTAACACCTTTTCACATCAAAACAACACCTACTTTCATCCTATGATTTTATAACTAAGTTATAGAGGATCAAAGTTCTGTTACATTCTTTTCATCTCTGTCATAAATCTCTGATTTTCTTATATCTTTATTAACCAGAAACAAAGTTCAGAGAACTTTGCTTCCTTACCTATTTTCAAACACCATGACTTCTGTTTCAGACAATAAACATCCTGACTTATCAGCACGCTATGGTTGTTTCTTTCCGGCGTATAATCATGATGAGGGACGCCGTTATTATCAATTTCGATATACAATGCCCGCCGGGATGTTATATATGGACGAGTTCTTGAATGATGAACTCGGAATAAGCGACGATATGAATCGCTATTTAGAGAAATTGGGGTGGACTAAGTTTGCTCATATGAAATTTCCAATAATTAGAGATTGGATTCTGGAATTTCTCTGTTCTGTACGTTTTGTTAACAAACGTCGGATGCGTCTTAGTTTTCGCCACGACGGCAAAACTTACACATTTGGCTACCCAGAGTTACATGCCTGGTTTGGTTTTCCCCTACGGAATACATCCACACATCGTCCTGGCAAAAATATAACGTCTAGAGAAATCTGGCGAATGCTAACTGGTTTTTGGCGTTTCAATCCCAGCCTCGCCTACAATAAGAGTATCAACTCCAATTCTATGGTTTATTTACATAAATTCTTGTGTCACAGTTTGTTTGGATGTACTTCTAGTAGTATGGTCCAAGACACTGACCTGTATGTCTTAGGCGACATCTTCCGAGGCAATACCGTGAATTCATCGAAGATTTTGATGGACGGTCTGGTTGCCGCTTCTAGGTTGAAAGGGAGAGAGTCAACGGGATATGGGAATATAATCTGTGGCATTATACTCGGAGCGCAAGGATTAGTCGATGTTCCGTGGACCGATCCAGAACCCTTTCCATTTCTGGATTATGAATACATGGAAAAAGAGGGTCTGGTTAAAAATGTTTTTAGGATTGGCCCACAATTTCTTTCTGCAGAAGAAAGACAGATCTTCGTGCAGGCGAAGATTGATCGTTATCGGACCTGGTTAAAAAAGTTTTCAAGATTGGGCCACAATTCAACGGGATGACGTTTTAATTTGCCTTTGTGTTGTTTAGTATTTTTGTTTTCACACAGTATGTAAATAGGTTTGTTTGTTTATAATTGAATTCATATTTGATATTTTATTTTATTTGTTCATGCAATTATAATAAATCCATTCTTTTTATTATTTCGTCTGAGTACCGGTTTTATGTCTGTTTAGATTTTCTCAGAGATAATTAATCGATAATTCACAGTTTATATTTAACATCTTATGAATCTATTAAATAAGACATTAATAAGTACATGACTAAATTAAATGTAAATGACTAAATTTAGATTCATTTTTACATAATTAAATGCACATAAATGCTTCAATTAATTTTAGTTCAAAGCCTTTCATATTTCTAATTTTAACATTCATTAATTAAAGCATTTTCATTTATTTTTTTTATTAATAAGGATAAACCTTTGGTTTTCCTTATTATTTAATGTTTTACATTTATGTTCTTAAGTACAGATTACATTGTCCAGGAGTCCAGGATCAAATTTATCAAAGAAATTAATATGGAGAATTGGGTGACCAAAGGGTGATCCGCGGCCGAGAAATAATGGATTCTCAGTAACTTCAGCAAATTCACTCCAAATTCAGACAAAAAATTCGCTGCCATACGCGATTCGTGGCCGCGAATAGTGGATTCTCGGTAACTTCAGCGAATTCCCACAACAATTCAAAGAAAAAAATTGGCTGGACAACGCGATCCGCGGCCGCGGATACACATCCACGACCGCGACACGCGTGTTAGAGGCAACTCCAAGTCCGAATTTTTGGCCTATTTTTCAACCTTTTTCCTATTCAACCTCTACTTACACCTTTTTCCTATTCCAACTATACTAATTACTCTTCCTATTCCTACTTTACCTATTAAACTTCCTATTCCACCCTATATATACCTATCCCTTACACAAACCTAACATCACCTTAATTCTAATTTTACCCAAATTACACAATCCAAACTCTTCCCAGTACAAATTAATTCCACACCATTTCACCTTTACTTTTACCAAATTTATTGTTTTGGATGCTACGGGTATCGTGTAATTGTTTTCAATCACTTACTCCTAATTATTTTCCAATGTTGGATTATGCCTCATATTGTTACACATTCATTTAGTGGTTACGCCAATGTTGGTTAGTTTAGAAGTTCAATTTTGGTACTACAAGTTCACATGGTAATGGTATTAAAGAGGATGGTAATGAGCAGACCCATTTTTTTAGGGGGATGACGATATGCATTATGATGATGTAACTGTAGAGCATGCAACGCACAAGAGCATGTTGTTTTCTACACACAAGCACAAAAGTATGGTTAGATGATATTGTTACAAGCATTCCAAAGATGATCCGTGGTGGGTGCCAATAACATACTTTAAGGAGAGAACACACGTCAACCCGACGCCGGTTATTATCATTTTTCCGTCGTCAAGGCGTAGTGACCACACCGTCTCCACCAGATTCACGTTCACGTAATCAGGTTATATCTAAACTTTTCTTTCCTCCTTTATTTTGTTTTGTTACAATACACCTATTTTTTTTTATTATGTTTGGTCCACTTTTAATATCTTAATTTGGATACTTTAATTTCATACTTTTTCTTTCTTCATTCGTATGATTTATTTTTGTACCATTTTTCGTGTTTTATCAATTTTTGCACCAATGAGGACATGGTCCAATTTAAGTGTGGGAGGAGATATACATATATCATTTTAGTACAAATAAATGCAACGAACAAGAATAATTTTTAAAGCAACATATATTGCAAAACAATTTATTTCACATTATTTTAAAATATATTTAACTTATGATTATTTTTAGGTTATCATTATCAATAGAAATAATATATTTCTATACGGGTAATATTTTTCGAAATTTTTCACAAATCTTCGACACGATTTAAGTAAAAATTGTCTCGAGTAAATGTATTTAAGTAAAAAATTCTTTATTTTTAATCTCTATTTCATATCATGAAATTCATGATACAATAAATCTTATTTTTAAATTTTCAATTAGGTTTATAGGCATTAATTTGAACTAACAATTTTTAGCTCGGTTTTGATTTTGTCTTACATTAACACCAATTGAAGTTTTTAAGGAAACTATAGCCATAATACATGTTGAATTTTAAGTCAATATAGGATGAATGTGCTAACTTTCTTTTTCCCAATTCATATTAATTAATCAATAAATCGTATTCTTAACTTTTGGCCACGATTGAGACCAACCTTATCACAATCGAGGTATGAAAGGGAAGAAAAATTAAGTACCGTTTACTTTTGGCCACGGTTGCGACCACCCTTATCACAATCGAGGTATGAAAGGAACGTTTAAATAAGAAAAATTAAGCGTGTTTAAAGTTTAAAGTAACGATTGCGTCCACCCATGGCATGGTCGGTACCTCTTAAGCGAACACAAAACAATTGCATATAAAGTTACGATCGAGACCACCCTTATCACGGGCGTAACTAAGAAAATAAATTAAACTTAATACTCATATATAATAATTCAAGTTTGGGAAAGGAAATTTGGTGCTTTGAAATGCCTTGAGATGAAAGACTCAATAACATGCGTGCTTACATCGTCCCGAATACTTCAATTTAAAAATTGAAATACAAGACGAATGATATATCGTATTTATACTAAGTTAGTTTGATATTTTCCGTATAAATTTTCCATGCGAAGTTAGTCTTTTCGGCTTAACTAATTTAAAAGGTAAACACAAAGATATATGTTTTATTTTTTAAAAAGAGATTAGTTAAGGAATAAATTCAGTGAAATTTTGCTCGGGACTAGCAAAAGATTAAGTGTGGAGATTTGTTAAGCCCAAAATATACCTAAAATATCATTAACATTTACATCATTTTTATTACGAATTTGTGCTATTTATATCTGTTTAGATTACTTTTACTTTCGAATATCTTTCTTTCTTGCAAGGTACCTGAATATTTGGTAAAATCCAAATAGGAACGAAAAAGGATCTAAAACAGAAGAAAAACCCTACAAAAGGAGTCAAAGACGACGTAAATCGAAAGCGCCAAGTCGAGGACACGAACGAAAGCAAGAAGTAAGAAAACTTGTCGGGCCGCGATAGTGAATCTCGAACCCGCGGCCGCGACACGCGTGGTATAGCTATTTCTACCCTTCGTCCGAAGCTCAACTCAATGCTACGTCATTCACGGCCGCGGATTCCTATCCTCGGTAAGTGCAGAAAATTTACAAAGAGCATTTAACACATGCTGAAAATCCAAGAAACGCGTTCGTTCAAGTGGATAAAGACGTCCTTTCACAACGGACACGACTCTTAGCCAACGGATACATCACTTCAGTCACAACCCTTCAACATCTATAAATAAAGAGTTGATATGGTGAGAAAGGTTGTTGTTGTTGTTTTTTATGTTATGCAACATGTTATGTTATGTAATGTAATGTAATATTGAGAGAGTTAGATTAGTGCAGAGTTTATGTAGAAACTCTGACTCAGGAAAGAGTCAGAGTTTAGATTTTATTTCTGTTCAAAACAATATGTTGTACACACATTGTTTACTCAATAATAACAAGTTTAGAAGCGTTTAGACATTGTTCCAGTTTAGTTTACATTTTGGTGGGAGATGAGATTATTCTTCATTCCAAAGATTCGACGAGAAGAATTAGTAAAAGGATCCGCCCCCGAGCCTGACAACCTCCTAAGGAAACCCAAGGAAGGGACTGATCAATCCGTTCACTTGCACGCCCTCGAAGGGTCCATGCGATTTCACTCTGTAAACTTGTATCAATTTATATTTCATCTAATAAAGTCTGTTCTATTCGACAAATCGTTATGCAGCACTTATGGTAACCAATCCAATATAAGTGAGGCTGGTGTTTTCATTAATACGCAGTTGAATTCAAAATCATTACAAGGAAACTTTGTTGAACACTTAGGCAAATTATCATCTCGAAAGAGTTTTAATTTGAGTAAGGGCAACTATCCCGAAAGGGTTTTGTCGCGTTCAAAGCCACTTAATTAGAGGTTCCGTCATTTATTTCATCATCATAATTGATACAAAGTTTAAGTTGTTTTCTTTGCTCAATGCAAACGAATGCATTTATTTGTTTTTCTAAAAATTTCTAAATGTTCCTGTCTTGCAAATTAACTTTTAAATCATAAATAATTTCTAACATCTAAAATACTCTAATCGTTATTCTATTTCTAGCAATTTCAAAACCAAATCCAATTTCAAATAACGTTTATCTATTTAATAAACCTTAAGTCGTATTTAAACTAAATTAATATAAATTTTCGTTAAAAAGTGTTCTCTGTGGGATCGATATTTTTATTACTACAAGCGAAACCGTGCACTTGCGGAAATCGCTCAACACTTCTCAATTCGTCAGCAACATGAACATAACCAAGACAACCAAATACTTTTACATGAGAAATATTTGGTTTCTTTCCACACCATGCTTCATTAGGGGTCTTTCGTAAAAGCTTCTTTGAAGGACTTCTATTATTTAAATAGACTGCACATGTTACTGCTTCTGCCCAAAATTCTTTTGGCATACCTTTGCACTTCATCATGCTTCGAGTCATGTTAAGAATGGTTCTATTTTTCCGTTCCACGACACCATTTTGTTGAGGAGATCTTGGAACAGTAAGCAATCAACGAACACCATTATAATCACAGAACTGATTGAATTTCTCAGATGTGAATTCTCCTCCTCGATCAGTTCGCAATGATTGAATCTTCAAGCCGCTTTCATTCTCAACTAGTGCTTTAAATTTTTTAAACACTTCAAATGCTTCAGATTTTTCCTTCAAAAAATAAACCCATATTTTTCGAGTATAATCATCAATAAATAATAAGAAATACCAGCTTCCTCCATGTGTACTCGGATTAATGGGACCACAAATATCTGCATGCACCAATTCAAGTGGCTTTGATGTGCTTGACAAAGACTCCTTTGGAAAACTCCTTCTGGATTGCTTCCCATACATACATCCTTCACAAATCTGATTGGGATGATTTATAGAAGGTAATCCATGCACCATTTGTTGCTTGTACATTTGCTCCAGTCCACCAAAATTCAAATAACCCATTCTGAGATGCCATGGCCATGCAGAATCTGATGAGGCTTTCAAACACATAGGATGATCACTGCTGATTTTTAATTTGAACATATTGTTTGCAGACATAGGAACTTTTGCAATCATTTTTTTCCATCTTTCATAACCAGCCCATTCCTGTTCATCTCCACCTCATAACCTTTCTCCAAAAGTTGTCCAATACTCAAAATATTGGATTTCAAAGTTGGAACATAATAAACATGAGAAATAAATTGATGATCTCCATTCTTCAGTTTGATAAGAATGTCACCGCTTCCCACAACTGGAACTTTTGTTTTGTCACCGAAAGAAATATTTCATTTCTTAGATTCATCAAGCTTATAAAAAAGATCTTTATTTCCAATCATATGATTGCTTGCTCCCGAGTCTAGATACCAAGACTCCTTGCTCCTTGCTTCATCTTCGCTACATGTCAGTAACAAAGTTGATTCTTCATCGTCCGCCTCGGCAAATTTGGCATGTTCGTCTTTAAAAGGTTCAGATTTACACTCAGCAGCATAATGCCCAAATTCTTGACAATTGTAACATTGCACACGAGATTTATCACGACCATGCCAATTATTTCCACGACCTTGGAAATTGTTGCCTCTACCACGTCCTCTTGCATTCCATTGCTGATTATTTGTGGCTTCATTATTGTGGAAATTTCTGCCACCTCTACCTCTTCCATTATATCCACGATTCCAGCCATGGCCTCTACCTCGTGATCTTCCTCTTCCTCTTCCATATCCACCTACATATTGTTTCTTTTCTTCTTTATCGTTCAATTCAAGTTTCGCTTGCAACACCTGAGCCACGGGTTCTTCTCAGTTTTTTAATCTCTCCTCATGGGCTTGTAACGAACCCAAGAGTTGATCTACAAACATAGTCTCCAGATCCTTTGATTCTTCAATGGCAGTCACCACGTAATCAAATTTCGGAGTCAAAGAACGAAGGATTTTTTCTATCACAAGAACATCCTCCATTT
Organism: Euphorbia lathyris; assembly: GCF_963576675.1. NCBI lineage: Eukaryota > Viridiplantae > Streptophyta > Magnoliopsida > Malpighiales > Euphorbiaceae > Euphorbia > Euphorbia lathyris. The sequence goes on along the minus strand of NC_088910.1, from coordinate 20,667,714 downwards.
TTTCTCCATATCTCTTCAACTGATTCACAATTACCAAAGTTCTATTAAAGAACTCATCAATTTTCTCTGACTCTTTCATCTTGAGTTTCTCATACTCACTTCTCATGGTTTGCAAAATCACCTTGACTACTTTATCTTTTCCCTTAAAGGAATTTTCGAGAATCTCCCATGCCTCCTTCGATGTTGTTGCAGTCGAAATTTTCACGAACATATTCTCATCTAGACACATGTGGATTAGAGAGAGTGCTTGTTGGTCTTTCTTCCTTGTATTCTTCAAAGTCACTTTTTCAGCATTCGTCAATTTCTCCTCATTCTCTAGCTGATCATATCCAGTTTCTACCATTTCCCATACATCTTGGGAATCCAACAAAGCCTTCATTCTAATGCACCAATTATCATAGTTTTCCTTTGATAATTGTGGATATTTGTATGGGATCATTCCATTCATTATCGTAGAGAATTTTTGTTGGCTCTGATACCAATTTGTTGGATCAAATAAATAAACTTTCAAAGATAACAAAGAAAGAGTATAATTGATGGAAGAAAATTCTCTTATCTTACTACTTGTATTAACATGTATTTATATATTACAAACATGACTCTTAGTAAACAATATTAACTCTCTATAAATACAGATATAGAAATGACTCTTGGACACTATAAATAAAGATACAAAAATGACTCTTGGATAATACACTGTACCAAATTAAAGACTATTAATTACAAGTTTATTATTTCAACACAACACTGGTATCAGAGCTATATGTGTGCTTAATGATTGTAATAATGGAGTTTTCAACTTTGATTAATTATAAACAGCTTATTTTTATGAAAAGAAAATCCTTTTAAAACTATTTGTTAATCTGATTTGTAAAATCAAAACAGTTTTGTTTTTGAAAATCGATTAATTGAAAACTGGTTTTGTTTAATGATTCCAAACTTTTTCAAGACTTCCATCAAAAAAAAAAAAAAAAAAAAAACTTTTTCAAGACGGCTGCTGTCTTTGTTTTAAATTTTTTTATTTAGATCTTAAGGCTAACTGCTGCCGTAATTGTTGGGGTGGGCTAGGCCTACCCCAATGACACAAGTGGTGGGCCGGGCCCACTTCCCTATTCCGTTTCATTTAAAAAATATTCCAAACATTAAAATTTCATTTTATTAAAACTGTGTTAATTGGATAATTGGGTTTTTTTAATTAAAAGGGTTAAGGTGCAAAAATACCCCTAACATTTTGAGCCAGGAGCAATTTTTACCCTTAACGTCAAAAATGATGCAATTTTACCCCTAACGTTGGAAGCCAAGATCAATTTTACCCCTAACGTTAATAAATTGGATCAATTTGAGAAATAATTCATCAAACTGTCTTCTGGGTCATGAATCTTGTTATGTGTCATTTATCAGTAACAAATCACAAACATTAATTGAAATGTGAAAAAAAAATATACTGTCTTTTTGTACCGATTAGCCAAAAAAAATTCAAAAAATCCACCGAATTTATAAATATTAATCTCAAATTCTTTTATTAAATTATAAAAAACATAAAATCCTTTTTTAGAACGAATTATTATGCAATTGACGCAGAATAATGAAAAAAATATCTGTGTTTTATAATAGTGTCTGAAATTGACCCAATTTATCAACGTTAGGGGTAAAATTGCTCTTGGCTTCCAACGTTATGGGTAAAATTGCACCATTTTAGATGTTAAGGGTAAAATTGCTCCTAGCCCAAAACGTTAGGGGTATTTTTGCACCTTAATCCTAATTAAAATAAGTTTGTTTTATTTTATTTAAAACCAGCTTATTATATTAACTAGTTTTAATGGGAGATCCATTAGTTTCTGGTATGACACCTGGATTGGTGACAAACCGTTGATTGAGGTGTGCATCGCCCCTCCGCCGAATGATCTCCTCTCCTGGAGAATTGCTGATGTGGTGGACTCGGAGGGAGACTGGATCTGGTCTAAGTTCGACTCCTTTCTTAGCCTGGAGACCCTCCTTAATATTAGAGGTGTGAAGATTAGTAATCAGGAGGAGGATAAGGACAGACACTGCTGGGCCTTGACTAGTAATGGTTCTTATTCTTGCAAATCGGCCTATGAAGCTTTTACCCCTAATAGGGCTGATCCTCCTTTGGAAATTTGGAAGTCCATTTGGGCCCTCAAAGTCCCCTACCGCATTAGGAGTTTCTTATGGCTGGGAGTCAAAGACAGGCTCCTCACGAATGCAGATAGACACAGAAGGCACTTGGCTGTATCTGGTGCCTGTAGCAGATGCAGCGGCCATGTGGAAACCTTGTGCCATGCTTTGAGGGATTGCCCGAATAGTAGAAAGGTTTGGAAAGGGGTCCTTCCTCACCACATCCTTCCTTCCTTTATGGGGTTCTCTGATATTGACTGGTTCTCTGAAGGCGTTAATGGGAATTTGTTGGCCAGTATGGAGCACGGGGCTATTCTCTTCGCTATTATTTGTCACCAAATGTGGAAATGGAGGAATGAAGAGTTATTTGCTGAGAAGACTGTCTTTATTCCTGACCTCCGGTTTTACTTCTCGAAAAAACTCTCTGTTATTACAAAGAGTTTTGAAGGAGAGCCCCTGGTTCACCCCTCCCCGGTTAAAGAGGTCTAGTTAGTTGGTTGGAGGAAGCCCAGGGAAGGGGTTGTCAAGTTGAATACGGATGGCTCCTGCCTTAGTAATGGCAGAATTGCTGCTGGTGGAGTTCTTCGAGATGCTGGTGGCGCCTGGCTGGCTGGGTTTACCCATAACTTAGGTACGGGCTCCTCCTTTACTGCAGAGCTCTGGGGGATCTTGTCTGGCATTAAACTCGCCATTCGCATGGGTGTTAAAAGACTTTCGGTGGAGTCTGACAATTTGGAGGCTATCAACAGGATTTCGGATAGACAGGCTGTTTGTCTTAAGAGTCAGAATCTCATTAAAGCCATCTTGAGGCTTCGTCCTGCCTTCGATTCTCTTACCTTCTCCCATATTTATAGGGAGCAAAACCGCGTGGCGGATCGCTTGGCAGCTGCTGGGCATGGGGGGATGTTAGGTGTTTCTACCCTTTCCGTTCCTCCTTCTTTTCTGTTACCTTCTCTTCTTGAGGATAGGATTGGGGTCAGTCTTCCTAGACTGATCCCGGGTTAGGTTTTTGTTTGTTTGTTTTTTTTTCTTCCCTTCTTACCAAAAAAAAAACTAGTTTTAATTTTTAAATGAAAATAAATTAAACTGTAAATTTTTTAATAGTTTTATTTATTTATGTACATTTATTTATTTATATGTCCAGTTTTAAAGTGTTAAGAACGTGATGTAGATAATTAAATTAATGGAAAAGTATTAAAATAAATAACGTGATTTCGGTCATTTTTAAATACAGCCCCGTATTTTAAAACTGGACAAACAAAGTTTTGAGATTCATTTTGTCAACAAACGCTGACTAAACTAACTTACGGTGTTAAATATGCTGACGTGAACATTTTTAAAAAGACAATTTAACTAAGGGTCCGTTTGTTGCAACTGCTCCTATTTGATGTTTGCTGTTACTGATAGATAGCAGATATTAGTTGATTTTTGTGTAAAAAGCAGTTGTTTCGAATTTTTACCAAGCACTTTTTATCTCTTGTTTAGACTTAAAAGACGAAAAACAGTTCTGAAAATTGAAAATAAACGGGCACTAATAGCAACTTTTTAATACCGTTGGTCAGTTTTTGCTAACGGAATGAACATTGAGATTCCTATTTATCAAGTTCTGAAACACGAATCTTTTATCAAGTTCTGAAACACGAATCTATATATAAAAATGAACAAAACTACATAATTTATTTTTATACTTTGACCTTACTTAAGAGACGCAATTTTAGAAAGTTAGAATATAATGCTTAATGTAGAAAACAGAAATAGTCATTTCCAGGAAATGCTACTGAAAATTTAAGTCAAAAGAGGCAATTAGGATAAGATAATTACTCTTCCCAATAATCCGATGTCTTTATATGGATTTTTCTTTTTTCTCTTTTCCTTTTAAAAAGAAAGTGAACTTGGATTTTTTATTGTTTACTTGGGTTTAAATTTCCTTTTATTTCTTCTTGTAACTTTTTTTAGGATGTATTTTATTCAAAATTTGAATCAGAAATAAAATCCAAGAATCATAATTGGAATAATTATTTTATTTATTTATATTATTTGGTTTAATCTTGAAATAAAAATTATATTCCATTTAAAATTGTTTGGTTATTTAATAACTGTGGAATCACTCTCCGTCCCATTATATAAGTCGTGTTAGAAAGTGAATTTTTTTTTAAAAAAAATATAAGTTGTTTTGGTTTTCTAAGAATTTTTAGTTTAGTTTTTTGGCCCAAACATTAAATTTTTTGTATTAACATTCCAATACTTATTACCCAACCATGAGAGAATTTTTTTTATAAGTTAATCCATGTAAAATTCATTAACTAGACTCTATATTAATTATATTTTTGTGTGAAAATCTCTAGAATGATTTATATTATGGGACGGAGATAGTAATACCTAAATGATACTAATAAATATGAAAAAATTCAAGGTTTTTTTTTAATGATGGGCTTAATCGATCCAAGTAATTAGTAAATTTCGTAAATTTCTTGTTTGATCAACTGATATACGGATTAACTAAAATTCAAGCCATTCGTCTTCAATTCCTTTGATTTTTATACTTCTTTTAATTAGGGTAAAAAACTCATCGTGTTTTCACTTTTTATTAACTTAACGTATGTTTGTTTTATCTACTGTTTGTTGTTGCTATTTGCTGTTGGAAAAATCTGTTTTTCCAAAAAACAGAGATTCTCTGCTTTTATAAAACACTGTTTTCCAGGTGTAAAAGACAAACAGGGGTCACTAACCAAACACATAGTGCTGCTTTTCAGATATAAAAGGCAAACATGAGATGACTAACCAAACACCTAAAACTCACCTTTTTGAAATGAAAAGACAGACAGGATAATAAAAATGAGCAACCAAATACCCCCTTAGTATTTGAAAAATAATTTAACCAAATGGGGACGGAAGTTTTCATTTGCGATTAGAAGATGATTGGAGATTTTCGTTTTACTAAAAACAAAGAAGTCAAAATTAAAATGAGCGTTGTTAATCTCAAAATAAAAAAAATCAAAGACTTGGTGATATTTTAAGAATTTTAATTCTTGAACATTTTAATTTTGACGTCATTTAGGTGTTATTTTGTATTATTTGGTGAAGATAGAAAATGAATGTTTTAAAGCGAGAAATTTCTAAAAATGATGATCTTAAGATTGTTAATGGTCATTTTTATACCGTCAAACTAAACCGTCATCGTTTTTAGCAAAACGTAAACTTTAGCCCCTATTTGAAAAAAAAATAAAAATTTAGATATTAGTTTGATAAAAAAAAAATGTATTCATCTTCTTTTTACTTTACCCTTCTTGTTTAGCACAAACAAATCCAAGGACCAAGTAAAACTGTAATCTTAGCCAACAATTTAGAAAAAGAGGGACCAAAGCTGAAAGATACTTGTTACTATCCACTTCTATCCAATAAAAAAGGTCAAAGGAAGACAGCCAAAAGGTCCATTCTTGCGAGCCGCGTCTCTTTAAATAATAATTACTCCATTAAGGTCCATTTTATCGTGTGAATTTTTCTACTCCTACTCCTACATTATAAAATAAAGGCTGAAATCCCTTTCTTTCACGCCACATGTTTTTCCATCTATATATATACACCAGTCTTAGTCTATCTCAGAAACAAGAAATCAAGTGAGCCAAATCAAAATTAAGAATGAATTTCATGAAAAGCAGGAACCCATCCTACAGAGAAACAATCTATCTTGGGCAGCAGCAAGATCAAACACCCAAATGGAAATTTCTAAAGTTTTGGAAGAAAATGAAGAGGGACAACAAGCACATAATTTCATCATATGATCCAGAAGAATACAGCAAGAATTTCGACCAAGGTTCAGGATGGGCAGAACCTGATAATCTTCAAAGATGTTTCTCTGCTAGATTTTCTGATCCTTCTTCTTCTTCTTCTTCTTTCTTTTTTACAAATTCTAGTGTTAGATATGTTCCTGGACTATGACTTCAACTTCAATTGTAACTTCTTTTCTTTTTTAGTTGAATGTTTAAAGAGAGAAATGATGGTTCAATGGTAAATATGGTCTAAATAATTTTGAATTTTGAATTTTAATTTTATTTTAAGGTTGTTATTGTTCAAAGTTTGGGGTTATAATATAGGATTTTAAAATTTAGAAGTGGCAATGAAAGTAAGACAATGTTCATGGGCTATGGATGTAATTTTCCTAAAATTCTCGGTTGCTATGTTTTTTAATCATATATATAAAATTAATGTGTAGATTAATCAAATAAATCATGTGTATAGTATATAATGATAGGATAAATGGAATCTGTTGGATTGTAGTATTATTGAGACATTTAATATTCAAGCTAATAAATGTATATGACAGTACATTAAAACTCATTGATGACAAATACAGTACTAAATTAAATAAATGATATAGATCAGTTGTAACAAAAATAAAATAAAATAAAATTAAGTATATACAAATAAATATAAAGGATTCTTTCAAAAAAAAAATATATATATATAAAAATCGATAGTAATCTATTATCTATTATATCTATTATATATATCAATATGTGGAAACAAAATAACACATGGCGTATCATATTAAATTTCGAATCTAATGTGGCAGGCTGAGAGAGAAGGAAGCTTATTTGTCAATTTATTAGAATTTTGGATTTTTTTTAAAATTATCGGATGTATTGCTGTAGAAACTAATTGACATCTATTGAAACACTCCCTACTAACCAAAACAAATAACTGATAACCAAATAAATTCAAACTTCAAAATACCTAAAATCACTCCTCACTTCTCTCCCTAGCTTCCGTTCCTTTATTTGCTGTGGTATTATCCTTTCTTTGTCATTGTGACTTCGGCTGTAAAAATCAGAAGAAGAACATCAGAAACTCGGTAGTAGTGATAATGGCAGATACGGAGGAGAAGCAATAGCAGTGATAATGGCAGATACGGAGGAGAAGAAGAAGCAACAGCTTATTGTTATCAATCAATTAGGCCGTCATTTGTACATTGCAGGTACCTAATTGCAAGTTTTTCAACAAAAATATAGGTGCAGGAACATACGTAGATGTAAGTGAACTCCTTCAGAGGTCTTGCTTTCAGAATCAAATAAGGTTTTCAAACCGTATAGATGTAAGTGCTTTCAGAGGTCATTTGTATTTAATTGCTTCCAGTCATTATTCAAATACCCTAATTTGTTTATTTAGTGAGAAACCGAGCACAATAGAGAGTTCCAAGTATAATTCTTTATCCATCTACTTTATTTCATTGTTTGTTATTTTCAAAAAATTGTAGAATCCCTTAATATGTCTCAGAAAAGAAAGTAAGGTATGAATTAGTTGAATTATATGTTCATTGTATTCGACCACAACTCCTCCTACTCCCCAACTCTTCTATTGATTATCTTTATCTTCAATTAATTATCTTTCTGGTACAATATTTATCACAAATATTTATCCCAGACTAATTAGACTTAGACTTAGACTCAATCTCTTCTTATTCCTATATATATATATATATATATAGTTCAATGTAAACCCTAAAGTTCAAGCCTAAATATACTTTACTGATACAGATTTATTCATTGTCAATTAAATAGCAATTATCAATATTAACACATTGTTTGTGCTATAGTATTTTTTTTAATTGCTTACTCCCTTAACAGAGAAGTATTCCCGTAATTTAGACTAATTATCGAGACTTAAATTGCTACTCTTTTTTAAACGTTAAACCTATATTGGTGTTATTTTGTACGTAGAGCCTAAATTGATATACTTTTCCAAAAACCATAAACCTATTATGGTACCTTATCTTTTTATATTGGAAAATTAATCAAATTCAAAGTGATGTGTTTATGAATCACTTGCTGCTGTGTTTATTGGTTTTGGTGGTATTTGATGTTTCTCACAATATTAAGATTTTATGTGTTTCAATACATGTCCTTGAAGGAATTAAATACAAGGTTGAAGAATAGAGCAATTTAAAACTTCCGATTCATTTGTTAATTAGTCTATTTCTTGCACTTTTTAGAATATTATTGATATTAACTCTTTGAATTTTTTATTTTGAGGTCATTAACTGTCGTTTTGAGGTGTTGAGTGGCCATTGGTATTAAAAAGTGTAAAATCCAGTAGCCATACCGTTCAGAGTTGAAATACAATGGCCAAATGTTAAAATGGATAAAGTTCAGTGGCCATAAATATAATTTACTCAATCATTTAGTTATTCTTTCAAGATGAAAGAAGTATTATAGTTTTTAAAATATTTTATGAATTTTATTAATTCAAATATATATCATTTAATTAATAATTATTTTAAATAAAAAAACAACCCGCGCAATACATGGATCTTCTGCTCTACAAATTAATTGACTTAAAATATGAATTATTGTATATTTCGTACAATGCACGGGATCAAATCTAGTTATTACAAAGAGTCCTAAAGTTTGAAATTAGTAACTTGATGTATTATTAATGAAGTGAGAACACAAAATCCAATCAGATATGACCCTGTTTGGTAAAGAGCGTTTTGGGATAAAAAAAGCGGTTTAAACCAATTTTAGAGGTTTGACCACTGAAACCGCTAATTGGAGTGTTTGGTGGAGAGATGATTGAGAGAGAGTTTTGGGGTGAAAACGCTAATTTAGAAAAAGCTCTTAAAATGAGCTTTTTCAATTAGCGTTTTGCAATATTAAAATTAATGGACTTCTTTAACCCTAATAGATAGACTCCCTCTTCTCCTGCGCCAAAATTAATGCCCTTATTCGTCTTTTTGCACAAACCGCTATTATCAATCAGCTAATTTTTACCAAACAGGTTTACACAACCAGCTAATCAAATCAACTAGTCAAATCAGCTAACAGCTAATGTAATCAGCTAACAGCTAACAGCTAATTCCCAAACAGGGACATGGTCAGAGTCTAACGAACCATTTCCGATGCTTAAGTAAGTGAGGTATTTAGTTTAACGATAGAGAAGTGAATATTAATTACGTACCTGTATCTCCCATTTATGAACTATTTATAGACAATTACTTACAAATGAGCTTGTGTGATCTACACGTACCAGGTCCTTATAGGTTCCGGACCCTATAATTCCGCAATAAAACAGAGTTAAACGTATCTTTTGGAATCTGAAACTTCCCCCGTGTCGTCTTGATCCACCTTTCCAAAAAGAGCCCTATAAATGGGCCGGCTGATGTTATGGTCGTTTAATGGGCTTGAGCCTTAACTTTTTAGGTGCAAAAGTCATTAATTACCATATCAGTAGTTTTAAAATTTTATTTGTGTATAAAGGGTTTATAATTCATATCTCGCTTAAGGCCCCAAATTATCGTGAGCCGCCTCTGCCTCTTTTAACCAAAAAAAACCACAAGCACCTATTTGTAAATTAGTGGAACCATATGGTCATGTTTGGAATTTGCTCAATAAAAAATACAATCCAAATTAATAAAAAATAATCAAAACAACTAAATAATAATTAAAATACAATTTTATTGAATGGTTCAAAAACTTTTTCTTTCGGCAATAATGTAATAACATTAAAGCAGAGATACTATTGAAAATTAAAATGATAATTTTATTAACGTCAAATATATTTAAACAACTTTTCACAAAAAGCTCATTTTTATAGTTTTCACACAAAATTTAAACGCTGCTATTATATAAATCTAATCAAACGTTATATTTCCCAATGAAACTCTAAACGTTGTTTCTAAAAAAAAGTATATGTTTATAGTAGGGCCATCAACAAGATTACAATTCGATACAAGTTTTCGATCCCTAGGTTTGACAGCGTGCTTGATCAATTCAACGGTTCTAAAGTCTTTTCCAAGATTGGTTTGAGGAGCGACTAACACCAAATCAGAATTAGAGTCGGGGATGAGTGGAAGACGGATTTAAAACACGGGATAGGTTGTATGAGTGATTGGTGATGCCATTCAAAATGACTAATTCTCCTAGCACGTTTATGAGGCTCATAAATCAAGTACTTCACCTCGTGATTGGGAAGTTTGTTGTGGTTTACTTTGATGGTATATGTGAAACAGTAATATGTTGGTTGTTAACAGATTCATAATAGATTTGTAACTGATACAAATCTATCAGTTAAATGCTCTATAACTCCTAGTTTTCTGGTTTTATTTTTTTTCTATATAAATGAACATGAAGTTCATTCTTTCTTGTATTGGTTTAAAGTGACAAATGCAATTCTTCAATTCTGTTTCTTTTCTCTCTGAAATTCTCATGGTATTAGAGAAATTGTAAAGTGCATGGCCAGAACAAGACGAAAGCGTTTCCACGAATTAAGAGAAGAATTAGAATTTTCTGTAGAAGAAGAATAACCTGTAAACATGGCTAACAACAATTCAAATCGATCTGGGATAAATCATTCTGATAATCCCATTCTAGTTATGAATCACTCAGATAATCTTGGTTTGGTTATTACTAATGTACAACTAACTGGAAACAATTACATCATCTGGAGTAGATCAATGTTGTGAACCCTAAAAGTTAAAGAAGTTGTAGATTTCATCAAGAACGATGAAGAAATTCCACCAGAAGGATCCACTGCATTCAGAAAAGTGGTCCAAGACAGATTGTTTGGTCACAGTCTGGATCTTGAATTCAATGTCCATAAAAATAGTAGAAGGCTTCCAATATGTGCAAACTGCACATGAATTGTGGCAAGATCTGAAACATCGTTTTGGTGAAAGTAATGGGCCATAAATATTCAAGATCAAAAGAGAGATTAGCCTTTTAACTCAAGGTAATTCCTCAATATTACTGTATTTTAACAAACTTAAGCGATATTTGGATGAATTAGCATTCTTGATGCCTTCCCCAGCTTGTCATTGTGGGATAACACAAAAATGTGCCTATAATGCATTCAAGAGAATGTCTGATCTGAATGAGGAAGACAAACTCATTCAGTTTCTCATGGGATTAAATGAGCAATATGATTATGTCAAGAATCAAATCACCTTGATGGATCCACTTCCAAATTTGAACAAAGCATATTCAATGCTTTTGCAAGTGGAAAAACAGATGGAAATCTCTGTTGATCAATCAATTGAAATGGTCTGTTTTACTAGAACTGACAGGCATCAGAAGAAAGGGAAATCAAGGAAGAAAGACACTGATAAAAAAATTTGTGATCATTGTGACATGACTGGTCACACTAGAATAAATTGTTTCAAGATTATAGACTATCCAGAATGGTGGAAGGAGAACAAAGATGCTAAGAAAAAGGAAATATCTCGAAACAAAGGCAAAGCAAAAGAAAATTCAGTGCATAAGAAAGAAAATATTGAGGAGTTAGATGAAAGCGAAACAGATTCTTATGCGAAGCGGGAAAATATGAATCAAACGGTCAAAGAAGTGTAGAAGATGTTTAAGAATCGAGCAACTACTTCTTCAGATACACCAATCGATTTCACAGCCTTTGCTGGATATTCTAGTAAGAAATCTAAACACTCTATTGTGAGCAATGATACACGTTGGATAGTGGATAGTGGGGAAAGTTCACATATGTGTTTTTTTTAAAGAAAATGTTAAATAAACAAATCATAAAATCACATAAACAGACAATTGTGCTTCCTGATGATAGTACACAGTTGATAGAGTATAAATGAACTGTTTGTGTATCCGGAAAATTGGAGCTTTAGAATGTACTAGTTGTGCCTACTTTCCAATATAATTTGTTGTCAGTCAGTCAGTTACTAAAGTAGAATAGAGTGACAGTGGTTTTTTACAAGGATTATTGTTGTTTGCAGGACCTGAATTCTAATGAAATAATTGTTATAGCTTGGACGGTGGATGGATTGTATTTGTTAGATGAAGGTTCTTTCTCGTATGATGTAATCAGAAATGTAAAAAAATGCTTTAATGTTTCAACATTATCTGGAAAAGAGTCTACATTTTGGCATAAAAGGTTAGGACATGCCTCTTTTGATGCATTAAGTCACATTATAGATAAGAATGTGGATCTTGAATGTAATAATGGAGACTGTGATGTATGTGATTATGCAAAACAACATAAATTTTCATTTAATAGAAGTGCAATTACTGCTTCATGCAAGTTTGATCTTGTTTATGTCGATTTATAGGGACCGTACAAACAAAAATCATTATCTGGAGCACGGTTTTTTATTACCATAGTTGACGCTTTTACACGAATCACATGGGTAGTATTATTGCAAAATAAAATACAGGTTTGTTCTGTATTACAACCGTTCTTTACTATGGTGCATACTCAACACAATGTACAAGTCAAGGCTATTATGATAGACAATAGAACAGAGTTTATCAATCATTCTTGCCAGTCTTTATTTGAACAGCTAGGTATTTTGCATAAAAAAAACATGCATATACACTCCACAACAAAATGTAGTTGTGGAAAGAAAGCATAGACACCTCTTGGAAGTAATAAGAGCTTTGTTGTTTCAAGCTTCATTACCAAACACTTTCTGGGGAGAAGCAATTCAGATCGCTATTTCTGTGATAAATGTTCTACCAACATCAGTATTGAAAATGGAAGTCACCACATACAGTTATGTTTAGTTCACCTCCTGATTATGAAAAATTTAAAATTTTTGGTTGTCAATGTTATTTCACAGATGTACTCCCACAAAAGGATAAGTTTAGTCTAGAGCACATCAAGGATTTTTTTGGAATTTGTAACTGGAAAAAAAGGTTACAGGATTCTAGAGTTTGAAACAAATAAAGTCATCATCAGTAGAGATGTCACATTTCAGGAACATATTTTTCCTTATGAAAATATATCTCATAACCAGGAGATTGATCAAGATACACCACTTGTTTCAACTTCTAGGCAACAAGTTAGTAAGTATGCTGATGAAAATGTTATTTTAGAGAATGTAGTTTTTGAGAGTGTAATTTCTCAGGCCTCTAGAAAATCTTCTAGAACTACAAGACAGCCTAATTGGATGAAGGATTTTGTTGCTTGTATATATGTCACTAACCCTTCTTATTTTTCACTTGAAACAGTAGATTTCTCTGCTATTCATAGTTATTTTCTAGCAAATATTCAGAAGGAAAAAGAACCTAAACTTTACTATGAAGCTTGTAATGATCCAAACTAGACTGTAGCAATGCAAAGTGAGCTAGAAGCATTGGAGAAAAACAATACTTTGGAGATAGTTCCTTTACCACCTGGGAAAACACCCTTAGCAACAAAATGGGTATTTAGAATTAAATACAAGCAGATTGGGGAGATAGACAGATACAAAGTCAGACTTGTTGCAAAAGGATACAACCAAGAGCTTGGGGTAGATTATCATGAGAGTTTTAGCCCGGTAGCTAAATCAGTGACAGTAAAGATTTTTTTTTTTTTTTTTTTTTTGCTTTCAGAGCAGCAAGAGAATGGAAAATACATCAGGTGGATGTAAATAATGCATATCTACATGGGGTGCTTGATGAAGAAATTTATTTTCAAATTCCTTTGGGATATTCAAAAGGAGTAAAAGGTCAGGCATGTAGGCTTGTTAAGTCTCTATATGGTCTTAAATAAGCAAGGAGGCAATGGCACAATGAGCAAAATTGATTTCTTATGGATTTATAAGATCTCCAAATGATCACTATTTATTCATAATGAAGAAAAAAACAGATACATATACGATATTAATTACATTACTCATGTATGTAGATAATATATTGATCATGGGATCACATGAGAAGGAAATCAAAGAAGTTAAGGAATTATTACGTCAGCAGTTTACTATCAAAGATCTCGGTTTTGCCAAAAATTTTCTTGGAATTGAAGTTGCCAGATCAAATTCAGGTATTTTGTTGTCTTAGAACAAATACATTAAAGATATATTAGCTGATGCAGGAATGACAGAAGCCACAGTTGTTGCTAATCCTATGACGCATGGAATTGAGTTGACAAATCCAGGAATTTCTCTAGCAGAACCAACTACGTACAAAAGATTAGTAGGAAGACTTTTATATCTGCAATTTACTAGACCAGATCTCACTTTTGTAACTCAACAGTTAAGCCAATATATGCAGAGTCCTTGTGAGCATCATTTAAAAGCTTCACAATATGTGTTAAGGTATCTGAAAGGCACAATTAATTATGGATTTTTTTACTCAAGCACTTCAAATATACAAGATGTCATAGCATACTGTGATGCTGATGCAAAATAACAGAAGATCATTGAAAAGATACTGCATTTTCTTAGTATCTTCTCTTGTTTCATGGAAGACTAAAAAGCAAGCAACAGTTAGTAAGTCATCAGCATAATCTGAATATAGAAGCATGGCTTCTACTAGCTATGAGTTGAAATGGATAACATATATTTTGAAAGATTTTGGTATTTATGTGAAATTTCCTATCGCATTACATTGTGACAGTAAATCAGCCATTGCTTTAGCTCAAAATCCTGTTTCACATGACAGTACAAAACACATTGTATATCGATTGTCATCTCATCAGAGAACATATAGCTTGCGGTTTTATTCATACTCCATACATTTCTACAAAGGTTCAACTGGCAGACTTATTCACAAAATCACTCAGTCTTGAACACATGATGCTAGCACTGACTAAAATGGGTTTGATTGATGCAACATCAAGTTTTGTTCGAGGAGGGGGTGTGAAAGAGTAATATGCTGGCTGTTAACAGATTCATAACAAATTTGTAACTGATATAAATCTATCAGTTAAATGCTCCATAACTGCTAGTTTTCTGGTTTTATTTTTTCTATACAAATCACTACAATAAAAATGGGGTTTACCAGCCCTTTCTTAGGGGCTAAACTAATAAGCGCCGGAATGGGCTTACATAAAAAGGCCCATCCTCTAATATTGGGGCGGATCTAAAAATAGCCCCAAAAGTAAATCTCTGGGCCAACAAAAATATATATTTTTATCTTAAGAGAAAACCTTTTTGGTCATTTCCCTAATTTTATTCATCGTCTCCTTCATTCGCTTCAAAAACTCTATCGCCCCTTCAACTACTTGATTTTGAGGGTTCTAATTGCATGTCCACTGATTTGATCTTCCCTTGAATCCTCTTCTATTTTCTTCTGACTGGTAAGCTTGATTTCGAGTTCTTCATTTCAATATCTTCAAAAATTGATGTATTTACATTTGGTAATTTTTCTTTTCGAGTTTGTCATGCTCCACCACATTCTTTGAATGGCGTAGGCCGTGTCCTCGGTCGTCCGATGGAGGACGTCAAGGCCAGCTAAAGTTTCGGCCGTGAGTTAGGTCGCGGTCAATTTGGTGTAACTTATCTTGTTACTCATAAGGAGACTAAACAGCAATTCGCCTGCAAATCGATTGCTACTCGGAGACTCGTTCACAAGGAAGACCTGGAGGATATCCGCCGTGAGGTTCAGATCATCCACCATCTCACCGGCTACAGGTCAGTAATCTAATTAATTTAGTGAAATTGATATGTATTTGGGGTATAAGATAAGTGCAATTTTGATTTTGGTGTTCTCTGTATTTTTGGGGGTAAATGTAATAGGAATATTGTAGAGCTGAAGGGAGCTTATGAGGATAAGCAATCGGTGAATCTGGTTATGGAGCTCTGTGCAGGAGGAGAGTTGTTTGATCGGATTATTGAGAAAGGGCAGCGGCTGATCTGTGTAGGCAGATGGTGACTGTTGTGTGTGATTGTCATTCAATGGGAGTTATGCACAGAGATTTGAAGCTGGAAAACTTCCTTATGTTGAATACTGATGAAAATTCTCCTCTGAAGGCTACTGATTTTGGCCTTTATGTGTTTTTCAAGACAGGTATAATTGTTTAACTTTGAAATTTGAAAGTAGGATTAAATTTTATTTCAGAATTAGAAAAACATTGATAATGATATAGTTGAGTTATTTTACGAGCCAAATCTGCTATGAAAAATCAATAGATGAATTTGTTCAAGAAGTTTCAGGCAGTTTCTGATTGAAACTATGGTTAATTAGGATATAGCAGAAAAAGATATACTACTGTCAGTTTCTTTATTTGTATTGTTTGACTTGTTCCTATAGAGCCTTCTTTGAATTGTGAACTTCAGGTGTTCCCTATATTTATATATTAACACGAAAAAGAAATACTACTGTCATTTTCTAAGATACCGATGATCTTGAACTCAATGGTCTACATGTGATTACAGGTGATGTTTTTAAGGATCTTGTTGGAAGTGCATACTATGTTTTTAAGGATCTTGTTGCTCCTGAAGTGCATACATGTGATTAATGATGCGTTTTTTTCTTTTTAAATTCTAGTAATTGATTGCTTGTGGTGTCCGATCCTTAATTCTAGTATAAACCACCAACTTTTCAGTTTTCTCGTGATTTTTCTTTATTTAAAGAAATGTGTAGAGTTTTTTGTTCATAAGCCACATTGAGTCTGGGATTTTTCGTAATATTGAATTTTTGTTGTCTGTTCTGTAATGTTCTGATGTTTACGTTGTATCAGGTAATTCAGTGCTCACTAATGCAGAACGTAATAGAATAGAAGGCATTTGACAGATTCTGCAACCTTTGTTCTCTGTCACCAAGGTATGGAATCCTGTCTTCACTTACTTTGTGAAGCTTGCACTATTGGAATGATTTGATTCAAATTTGCGAAGTATTTTTATTTGTTGATAATTTGTAGGGTAATTTAGGTTCAATCTGAAAAGTGGATATATGGCATCATTAAGTTACACCCTTTTATTTTTTTTGTGATTTCTAACTCTAGCTTTTTCTACTACTCTTAATTCCAAGAATCTAGAGTCTAGTGTCTGTGCATTAATTTATGCACACAGTGACGGATCCCAGACAAACTGTTATATACCTGTTCAAGAAAGGGTTTATTAAACTTCAATTTGCTCTAGGGGTAGAAGAAAGCATTATAAGATGTTGAAACTCACTTACAGAAAAGTCTAAGATGTTACAAGGATGGAAACCTTGTGGTTTTTGAGGACAAAGAATTACAAACAACTAAAATGGAATAACTTTGTCCTTTTTAGTTGATGTTTCTATTTTCTATTGTAGAATATCACTTTTATTGGCTGGTCAAATACATCAGAAAAGTTGTCTGTTTATCTTTGGTTTTTATTCCTTTATCAATTGTTTGTTTCTTCTATTGTGGAATCAGAATTAATATTAATAAATTCCATCTTTGCCTGAGTTGTCATCTTTTGATCCATTTCATTGTTAATATACTTGATAGGATATTGATCCATTTCATGTTTGTTGTGTTTACCATACATGGTATTACGTTAGTAATTATGAGTGTTAATGAGTGATGAATCTATTGACAATCTGAGTTTGAGTCCATTAATGAGTGTAATTGCAAAACTTTATTTGCAAATCAAGGACCTGATCTTCTATTTGTATTTTCAACCCTCATCTCTAGTTAATTCTAGTGCTTCTTGTTTGTAGGTGTTGGGCATCCAGCAGGAGCATGACACAAAGGAAATGAGTGTCAAAGCTGCTCACACTGAAGAGCTAAAGCGTACCCAACTTATAGCTGAAAATAAGATGAGGGAGGTAATGACAGAGGTGTATATAGCTTCAGTGTTAACATGAAATTAAAATGCTTGAGTTACTGATCATATGATTTTTTTCTTCTTCTTAATTTCTGCAGAAAACCATGCAACTGAGGAATGAACATGATGTTCAGATGAAAGCTTTGAGGACTGAGCATGAAGATGAGTGCTTGCGGGACTTGCAATCCTAGACCGCAGGAGTTAGGCAGGAGTTAGAATGATGTCTATAATACATAAAGTGCATTTTGCTTCAAGTATTCAAAAGGAAGCACAATATTGGCTGCTAGAGGTTGTTATGTTGCAGCATTGGCACTCAGAGGCAACACCATTAGTGTCGAGGTTTCCAATGAGGACAGATGGGGCATCGACAACTTAGAAACAAGAGGGAATCCCGTGTTATGTTTTTATTTTGATTTTGAAATGACATTAGTGTTGCAATATCGAGGTAGTGATATTGGAATGACATACTCCATTAAATTTAGTTTTTTTTTTTAATTTTAGAATCATGTATCGAATTGTGTATTGAATTTAGTAATATATCGAAAGTTGATTTCTTATATATATTACATGTTCTTTTTGAATTGATTTGCACATTTAAATTTGATTAATTAATAAATAATTATTGTAGGTAGGAAATTGGAATATAAAAAGTAATATATATACTAAATAATGCATAAATTATATAGGGGCGTTTATGTAGCGGCGGTTTTAACCGCCCCTACACTTAAAAGAGAGATTTTAAAATTAGATATAGGGGCGGTTTAAACCGCCTCTAAAAATTCGTAGCTAATTTTTATTCTACCCCGTCGATGATGATTTTCGTCACTAATTCGTAGCTCCGGTCCCCTTTGGAGGCAGATTTGGGGCGGTTTGTAAAACCGCCCCTACAAGCGAAAAAAACTGCCTCTATAGACAGTTTTTGTTGTAGTGAATGAACATGAAGTTCATCCTTTCTTGTATTGGTTTAAAGTGGCAAATGGAATTCTTCAATTCTGTTTTTCTTCTTTCTTAAATCCTCAATATACTTATCCATATCAAGACTTTGGAGGATCATGTAGAACACTTGAAGGTAATGTTGGACTTGTTGAGGGAAAATCAGTAGCATGCCAATGCGAAGAAATGTGACTTTGTCATGGAAAGCTTGGTGTTCCTTAAGTACTTAGTAAGTAGAGATGCATCTTGAGTTGATAAGGAGAAAGTTAGAGATGTCCGGGAGTGGCCGACTCCTGAGAACGTGGGTGACAAATTTTTTTTCTTTTTTAACTTTAGCGTTTTTATTTAGCACAAACAAATCTAAGGACTAAGTAAAACTCTAATCTTAACCAACCGTTTTCAAATAGAGGGACCAAACTGAAAGATATTACTTCTACTCATCCACTTCTATCCAATGAAAAAGGTCAAAGGAAGACAGCCAAAAGGTACATTCTTGTGAGCCGCGTCCCTTTAAATACTAATTACTACATTAATGCCCATTTACGTGTTAATTTTTCTACTCCTACATTATAAATTAACAACTGAAATCCCTTTCACGCCACATATTTTTCTGCCTATATATATAGTCTCTCTGAGAAACAAGAAATCAAGTGACCCAAATCCAAATTAAGAATGAATTTCATGAAATCCAGGAATCCATCCTACAGAGAAACAATCTATCTTGGGCAGCAGCAAGATCAATCACCCAAATGGAAATTTCTCAAATTTTGGAAGAAAATGAAGAGGGAGAAGCACATCATTTCATCATATGATCCAGAAGAATACAGTAAGAATTTCGACCAAGGTTCAGGATGGGCAGAACCTGATAATCTTCCAAGATGTTTTTCTGCTAGATTTTCTGATCCTTCTTCTTCTACTTCTTTCTTTTTTAGAAATGCTAGTGTTAGATATGTTCCTGGACTCTGACTTTAACTTCAATTGTAACTTTTTTTTATATAGTTAAAATGTTCATATTTGCTCTCCTTTCTCCATTATACATATTCTTTTTCTGCTTGCTTCCTATTCATTTTCCTGGTTTCATCTCAATTAAACCTCATTATCTCTCAATTTAGAGAGAGAAATGGTAGTTTTATGAGAAACGTGTTTCTAAATAACTTTAATTCTTGAAATTTTTCATTTTAAAATTATTATCGTGCAAAATTCGGGTTATAAGGTTGAGTTTTAAACATTGAGAAGTGATCATGGAAGTAAGATAAAGTTAAGGAGCCATGGAGGTAATTTTCACAAAACTTTCGGTTGCTTTGTTTTTTTTAATCATATATATAAAATTAATGTGCAGATTAATCAAATTAATCATGTGTATAGTATATAATTGAATCAGCATAATGATAGGAGAAATTTTTAATAAATGGAATCTGAAGTATATAATATTTGATTGTATCATTGAGTATGTATATGACAGTACATTGAAACTCATTGATGACAAATACAGTATTAAATAAATGATATAAGATCACTTGTAACCAAAAATAAAATAAAATAAAACTAAGGATATATTTTACGCAAGTTAAAGGACTATCTAGATATTTTATCAAATTTCAGAGGTTATTAAAACACTTTAAAAGTTCAGAAAACCAATCAAATTTTTCAGAAATATTCAGGAGGCAAATGATGTATTAAGTCGTAAAATTGTGTTATTGGTATGTAAAATGTCTCGTATGAACAGATTTTAAATTTATCAATAGATAAATTATATTAAAAAAAAAAAGTAAATTTCAAATATAGCTCATGTGCAATTTCCTAATTTGAGGTTATCAACGATTAAACCTAAAAGTTTTTAGTTTTAACGGCAAGAACCTTAGTCCATTTTTAACCCAAAAAATACAAGCACCTATTTGCAATTCAGTGGAACCATAGGATTATGTTTGGACGTTGTCCAATAAAAAATACAATCTAAATTAATAAAAATAATTTAAAGAACTAAATAATAATTTTATTGAAAGGGTCAAAAACTTGTTTTTCTAGCAATAATGTTATAGAAATAAGAATAACATTAAAAAAGAAATACTATTGAAAATTATAATGATGATTTTGTCAATATCAAATATATATACAAACGTTACTGTTGTATAAATCTAACTCAACACTATATTTCATGCAGTTTGTAATGAAACCAAACACTATATTTCATGTAGTTTATACTCCCTCCGTTCCATAATATTTGTCGTTCTAGAGAAATTTTTTTGTTCCATAATGTTTGACGTTTTGATTCAATCAATGTACATTAATTGATGTTTTACCAAATATACCCCTATTTAAGTTACCTTTTTATTTTAGAAGTAGATAAAAATTAATTAATGCATGCAATTAATGCAAGGGCAACAAAGACTTTTAGTTACCATTAATTGCATTTCTTAATCCTTGTGCATTAACCTTAAGACAAATAATATGGAACAGAGTGAGTAATAAATACTAAACATTGTTCCAAAAAGCTAAAACAAACACCTCCTAATTGTTTTCTACAACAAAAAAAAAGTACATGTTTATTATTGTATTACCCTAATAATTTGATTTTAATCAGCACAATTAGATAATTACATTTCTTTACTATAACGATCTGGTTCAGAGTAGATGACGTCGGGTTAGAAGGTTTGGATGAGAAGCGGTCCTAAGGGATGAGAATGAAGGCAAGAAAAACAAAATCATAAAAAAAAGAGACAATGACTAAGGCATATTAGTTAGAGGATTTTCTAATACAACTAGACGCATTTTAAAGCCGTGAGACTTGAAGTACTGAATTTGAGATAAAACGAATAATATCTACATGGTATAGGATAAGGATATTACAATTAGTATATCGTAGCCGACTCTCTACGTACAATGTGTTGTTTTGGGAACAAACCATATAGAAGTTGGTGGGATCCGATCCAAAGTCGGTGCCGCTACAATAGAAGGTCTCATCAAGGAACAGTAAATTTCTAGTACATGTAGATACGTTTTAAAACTGTATAGGCTGAAATATTAGATTTACGTAGATCAGGATGTTACGTTTACGTATGATATTAATTTTATTTTGCGACGGGAGAAAAGTTAATTGTAATTAAACTAACATTTCATAAAAGAAAAAGAGAAAATAAATAATGAATCTCTTTTAATATCACAAATCATAATGAGTGTGGCATTTAGAGCATCTCCAACAGCCTCTTAAATTGGCTTTTAAGTTAAAATTTAAAAAGGGAGAATGAAAATTTATCTCCAAAATTCATCTCCAACAGCCTCTTAGTGACTCCTCAAATCACTAAGAGTCTCTCCATCATCTCTATTAATAGAGAGCCTCTTTCCACCTCTTAGTAGCTCCTAACTTTATTTCTTATTAATAATTTATTATTGATGTGTCTCTCTCCTCACACTATTGGTAATGTAACAATAAAGGATAATCTTAGTAATAAAATAATAAATAAGGAGCGAATATAAGGAGCATTGTTGGAGATGATACATCTTAGTCACTCTTAGTTTAAGAGACAATTATTTATATTATTTTTAGAAAGCTCACTAAAAGTTTCATGGAGATGCTCTTAATAGGTCGAGAGCTGCTTAAATTTGTCTAAAAAGTTGATTGGTTCTTAAACCTACAAAATTTTTGGTTGGGCATCTTAAACTTACTTTATTTAAAGTGAATTATTATCTTCGTTAACTTGTTACAGTAATTTGTTGGTGTCTTGAATTTACTTACTGATTTGTCTAAATCTAATCATGTTCTACCACGTAAATTTTGGGAGCTTATTATATTATTTGAAACAAATTCAAAAAAACTAATGAGACATTTTAGAAGTTTAAGGACACAATCAATGTTTTAGACGAAGTTGAGGAGGATACCAATATATTAAGCCTATATAAATATATAGCATGATGGTATGAAAAGAGAATCTTGTAGTTGCTTCATTGATTACTTTTTCTTTTCTTTTCTTCACATTCTATATTTTAGACTATTTATATGCGTTTTGTATATATATACATATGATTCTTTTAAATTTTGCTTAAAATATATAAAATAATACGGAGTGAAATCCAATTAGAGGTTTTTATTCTTAAACCCGCCTTCAAAGGAGTTAATCTGGTATTAACGTGCTTAATCCGTAGGAAATCATGAATCCTCCATTTTTTAATATATGAAACCTTAACAAAAACTTCAAATAAAAAATTATAATTTTGATTAATGAAAAGCTAAAATGATTATAAATGGAAGAGATGAATTATATAATCTCTAACCCTAAAGTTGAAATTACTTAAAAACTCAAAATACATAAACTAATTAGATAAAGCTTAAATGGTAAAATTGGGGTATGGGTAAAGAGGTTGCATGATTGTAAATATGGAGTGGCATGTGTTGTAATTAATGGGTGGTAAAGTTGTAATTAGAAGTGAGATGGAGTGAGGGGTAAGATTGATTTTTTCCAGCATTTTAAAAGTCCACATGGCGTGTGGGAATAGCCACGCGGCCTGTGTATTTTAATCCAAAACAAAGTTGCTGATTTTTCAAGTCCACATGGCGTATGAGCTTGGTTCTGAACCTTCTGGTTGAAAATTTTAGATTTCACACGACGTGTGGGATCAATTTTCAGCAAAATGTCTTTTTGTTTGTTTTGTATGTTGCCCTTTTGATTCGGCTTCTTCCATCACTCGTCCCCTTTCATCTAATTGACAAGATGTCCGCATCATTCACTCTCTTTTAAAAGAACTTGACCTCAAGTTACTTGTTGAGTATGAAAGAAACTCATTGATCTTGAACAAACTCAAAGCTCTTAATCGAACCAAAATGTGGTTCGAAATGAATTTATAAAGCTCATTCCACAAGCTTTTGGATTCACTTTCTTCACACGAACTTTATTCTATATTTCAACTTTTGACTGCTTCGGTTCTCATCCTCCTTGACCTTCGTCTTCCACTTTCGACCGATATCAAATGGAATATCTTATCGAAATTGGTTGAACCACTTCCTCACAATTTCTTGGATGCTCTTCCAAACCCCCCACATTATGGCGAACGACCCAGCCCAGAACCTTCTTCAAGACTCGCCACAACCTCCTTTCGATCATAGCCTACCTCAAATGGAATGTCCCGACGAAACATATCAACCCAATTCGGAGCGATTTCGTTAGCACTCTTCAAAACCCCAACATGACCTTTAGTTGAATATCCTCGGACTTCTCTATTACTCACTTCACTAACTCGGCTACTCTGCTTAACCTCTACTCGCCCAGGCACTTATCAACCCACTTCATAATGATCCCAAGAACACTTGTACTCCTCTCTTGTATTGGGTTAACAATCTTATGACTCATAGACTCGCCTCTTCATTAGCTTGGCCATTATCCCGCAAATTTTGAATTTCTTCCATCTTCTCTATATCACCCGGGATGTCATTTTCATTCACCAAATACTGCATGAAGCTCACACTTTTCACCATAAGATTACAACTCATGGACTCCTCAAAGGGTTGATGTTCTCTTAACAAGCACAACATGTACCCCATCACATACATTTCAAAAAAGCACAAAAGAACAAGTTCGGAATTTACCAAGTGGGACGCTTGATTCATCTATAAAGTGCATGTGTTAGGAGTCTCGGTTCTTCTTAGAGGAATCACAAGATACCCTTCATCCATCTCCTTAAAGCTCAAACTACTATGAGGAAGACTTAGCATATGATCTCAGGGATCCCACACAATATCATGTGGTACCTTCCCCAAAGGTAGAATGCACCGAGCTTGCTCATTGAAGGACACGTACATGCCCCGAGGTTGCTCATTGAAGGACACGTACTGGCCATCCTCGAATGTTGGTCCCACTTTATCACTTTCCTTAATTCCCTTCTAGAACTCACTCTCAAAATACTAAAGTTCATTATTTCTTTCTAGCTCATTCTTAGATTGGTTCTCCTCTTTATCAATCTCCTCTTATAGCTCATCTTCTTCATGATCATATTCAATTTTGCTTTCCTCTTCATCAACAACCAATTCTCTCCCACGAGCTCTCATTCCAATCTGTTCTTCCATATAGTTCAAACCGATTAATCCACTTGCCAAGTTGTCCGACTCAAATGACATGCTACATCCCAATATGGTTGAACTACCAACATCTCTCTCATCAATATAGCCATCAACCTTCACATATAATGTGATTTCATCATTCTCCTCAAGGAGTTTATCAAGCCCAAAGTCACTCTCTCCTTCTTCAAGGCAAATACCCTCATTTTCCTTAAGCATACAAATGTAGCTATGCTTATGAGGCATTTTATCAAATACATAGTGAGTACCATGCTCAATATGATTTTCCCCAATGTTCTCACCTATAAACACTCCTTCCTCCACATTCATACATGAATTTGAATTCTCATTTACCATTCTATTATAAATAAACCCACATTAAAAATTTAAATCACTATCTATATCACAAATACCCAACTCCCCACTAGTAATAGGATTACCCAATAACTTCCACATTAGGAATTGAAAGTTTAGGATTTACCTCTTCAATGTGTGATGGACAGATTTGTGATGACTCTTTAGGAGGCAACATAGTGGTTTCTTCGTCTCTTCTTTGTTGGGCTCTACGGTGTCATCGTCGATTACTTCGGTTCCTCTTTGTAACCTTTCCATGTCTTCTTGCTCCATGTTTTCTCTTGTCTTTCTCCTTGTCTCGGCAAGCTTGAAATCCATCTCTCTAAATTCAGCTTGACATTCTTCAAGGCTATTGGCAGCAAACTCCATTAATACTTATGAAAAACTAGGTTGATCTATTACCGAAGAAGTCTCCGTTAGGAAAACAACTGACTCTCATACCAACTGACACAGATTGAAAACGAACTAGAGGGTTTTGATCTTAAATCCACAAAGAGTTTCTTCTCAAGCCTAGCTTCAAGGAGTTAATACTGGTATTCACGCACTAAATTCGTAGGATATCAATGCACTAATACTATTTTGAGAGGTTTAGTGTTTTTTTTTATGTTTCAATGAATTTTTTTTGAATTAATTATCCGTGGCTCATACCCCTATTTTGAAATGTATTTTAGAGATTTCATTTGTTAGTAAGATTTTGACCCCCATTTATTTTTCTCACATTTTTATCAAATTCTGAAACACAGGACTGTTTCACAATGTTTTTTTCTTTTTCCATAATTTAACAAACAAGGAAAAGAATAGATTAATAAAAAAAATATTCTAAGAATTGGGGAAAGCACAAAGAAGCTAAAATTTGTTTGGGTGAAGCCATGTAGTTATGTAGCACATAAATAATTTCAGTGTCTTCTTTAAGAAAAGAAAAAAATAATGTATTAAAAAAAGTAAAAGCTTTCTTACATGCAAACATCATGTAAATAGAATATTACGCGGCTCACAAGTTTCAGCTGTCTTCCTTTGACCTCTTTTATTTTATTTTATTTTATTTTTTTTGTTGAATATAAGTATAGGAGTAGAATTAAGAAGTACTAGAAAATTTATATATTTTTCATTAAATTTTGATAATAATAACAACGAAAATTAAACACGAATACCAGTGAGCCCACCTTTACACGGGCTCAGTGATATTCACATAGACTCTAATGACTAAATGAATTATGATCATTCACCGTTTGATCTAGACTGATACAAAAAAAATATGAGATTATGAAAAAAACATAAAATGGAGATTTAAAGCTTATATTTATTTGAAGTTATTTTTTATATTTCTTCCAATATAAGTGATCCTAATCTAACTCTCGATATGAGTGGTTATGATTCTATATGAAGTGTTATCGTGTTGTCTTTCATGTAAAAAAAAAGGTTTAATAGGCACTCAACTACTTAAATTTGTAACTTTTTTCACCTGGCATCCTCAACTTAGGGGACAACCTCTCAACCCCTCAACTCTTCAAAAACATCACATACAACCCCTTACACATCTATGTTCGGTCAAAATATTGGCCCGTGTAGAAAACGCGTTTGACTGTTGACCACACCAATGTCGCGTGTCATTTTTTATTAAATTTTTCGATTGAGACCCCTGCTCGGCGAGCAAGCCCATTTGTGCTCGGCAAGCAACTACCTCGATCATAATTCTTATGCCAGAATGGAAAATTTTAATAAAAAAGTGACACGTGACATTGGTGTGGTCAACAGTCAAGCACGTTTTTTACACGGGTCAATATTTTAACCGAACATATGTGTGTAAGGGGTTGTATGTGATATTTTTGGGGAGTTGAGATGGTTGAGAGGTTGTCCCCTAAGTTGAGGGGGTCAGGTGAAAAAAAGTTACAAGTTTAGGAAGCTGAGTGCCTATTAAGCTTAAAAAAAAAAAAAGAGTTTTATTTATTATTTCATATATCCAGCTCATTGAAATATTATGAAGTCATTTTTTGCGAAAAAAATCTGAATTCAATTCTGGTTGGAATTTGTTTTTCGTGGTTGTGTTAAAAACAATTCTAAATATTGTTTATTTCTATGATATTCAAACTCTTCTATTTACTTTTAAATTGTAATTTTTTAATTTCTTATGTCGATATACTGTTTTTTTAATGAATGAAACTATTACATTTTTCCAATAGTATGAAAATATATAAATAACAATAAAAAAGAAAATATATAAAATCAAAATTATAATGATTTAAAAGTGGAATAACTAATTAAAGCAATAGAAGTCCATTTGCTCTATGATTGTTTGGTTAGGTAAAACTACACATGTGAATGGAAATGAGAATTACAGATTCGTAGATGCTTCGTTTGTTTGTCAGAAAAAATTGTGTTGAAAAAGATATATTTTTTTGGTGTTTTGGCTACAATAAAAAAAAAAAAGGTTAAGGTGTAAAAATACTTTTAATGTTTTGGATCGGGAGTAATTTTACTCCTAACGTCTAAAATTGGACAATAATACCTCTAACATGTGTAGCGAAGAGCAATTTTACCCCTAATGTTGATAATTCGGGTCAATTTCAGACACTATTATAAAACACATATTTTTGTTCCTTACTTTACACCAATTTCATATCAATTCGTTCTGAAAAAATGGTTTCATGTTTTTTGTAATTTAATAATAGAATTGAAGATTAATATTTATAAATTTGGTGGATTTTTTGAATTTTTTTATCTAATTCGTACAAAAGACAGTATATTTTTTTTTCACATCCCAACATATATTTGTGATTTGTTAGTGTTAAAATGACGCACGTGTGAAGTGTAGATGACAAGATTCATGACCAAGCAGACAGTTTGATGAATTATTTCTGAAATTGACCCAAATTATCAACATTATGGGTAAAATTGCATCAGTTTAAACATTATGGGTAAAATTACTCCTAACTCAAAACGTTAGAGGCATTTTTACACCTTAACCCATAAAAAAAATGAAAAGAAGTGATTGGTGGCTACTATTTTTTAGGGGATTAAAAGAAATTAAGTAAAATTCTAAAAGTTTTAAGAAAATATTTTACTTTTTTTTAAAATGGTAAAACATTTTCTTCACTTTCTTCTTAAATTTTTCTATTGCCTATACACTAAAAATTTCATAGACTTCTTTTTCTAATCAAACAGTTACTAAAAAAATTAGAAAAATATATCTTTTTGTATAATATTTTTTTGTATAATATTTTCTGATAAACAAACCGATAGTAGTGTTTAAGTATATAGAGATAGTGGAGTCTTTTCCCTCCTTATACCACATTAATGAGTTTAATACCATGCTGAAATCAAAATGAAAACACACCAAAGTCAACTTGTAAACGCATCCGAAAAACTGAAATATTACAACAAAATTTCATAAGCTAACTTAAGAGTTCAACATCAATAAAAAAGAAAACTTGGTAATTGATTTCAGATTCAATTTTTTTTTATATTGTTCTTGATTGATGGTAAATAATTTATTAGACCCCTCATTATTACCTAACACATTGTTTAATCCCTTATTTTGAAAAACACATTATGAGGTCTCTATCTTTTATCAATATTAATTCTTTGGTCCTTATGTCTATTTATATTTAGATTTTAACCGTTATATTTGGCATAAATAAACAGACATAAAGTAATAGAGTAACATGACCATTTTGTATAGTATTATGGATATCCTGAAAACTAAGATGTGTTCGGTTTAAAATCTAAAGAACATATATAAAAGGACCAAATGATTAATATTGATAAAAAAAATAGGGATCTTATAATGTGTTTTTTCAAAATAGGAGGACTAAATATTGTGTTATGTAAAAATATGGGGACTAATAAATTATTTATCCATTGATCAAATACCTTGATTTTTTTGTTGAAGTAATTTTTTTTTTGTTGAAGTATTTTTATTATTATGAAATTTTATATTAATTTTGATTTCTGTTATTAGAACCAAACATTTCAAATGGAATATAATCCCAATTTTATATTAAATTAAATAAATAAATAGTTATTCTGAATATAATTTTGTCACATTCCTATTTGAAAATTGTTAGCGATGTTTTCGAAATATGCTAATTTCAACCTTGTCACGTGTGGTTAGGGTGCGGGCGTACCATAGAAATTATTTCTCAATTATGAAAGACAGTTAAGTTTGTGAAATTGTGCGCCGAAAACATGAATTCTAATTGAAGCGATTGGCTTGTAACTATAGTTTATGAGCACGGAATTGGGAAAATAAATATACTAGATTGAAATTCAAGATGTCAGGAACAACTTTGTTGGAGGGATCGAAAGCAAAAAATGAATTTAAATGGACGAAATCGGGTTTTGAAAATACTTGGACCAATCTGGAAAAATTAACTTGCAAAATAATTATAGCTAAGGAGTTGAGTAAACTAAAGGCTTAGAAATACTAAATTGAATTGAAAAACTTGAAAAGAGGCTTGAATCAAAGCTAAAGCACACTAAAAGAGCTAGAAAAAGAAAATGAGAACTAAGAACTTGAAGAACAAAGAACAAAAACTAGGAATTAACCATTGGAGCTTTGAGAGAAGGTTTGTATATTGAATGAGTGTGATTTTTATGAGAGTGAGAGTGTCTATTTATAGTTTTTTGGAAGGACATTTTGAGTAATTAATTATCAACCATCACTTATTTTTCTCTCTAACTTTGCCCACTAACTTGCCACCTCACTAACTTCCCCAACCTCCACCAACCACTACCAACTTCCTTGCCACATCACCCCACTACCTTGTGGTTAGAGAGAATTCTAAGACTTGGGCCTAGGTGTGGGGATGGGCTAGGCTTCGTAGGTTAGCTCGTGGTTGTGTTCGGGTAAGTTTGGAGAAGTCGGGTGGATCGAAACAGGCTCGGAACGAGGACTGATCTCTCGTTCGCCGTGCTGACTTCCAGCTCGCCGAGCTGGAGGTTAGTTTACATATATATTTATTTTTATTTTTCATTCATCATTATTATTTTTCTAGAAAAAAAATAGAAACTATACCCTAAAATTAAACATAAGCTTTCAATATACATAAAAATAAATTTTATTTTATTTTGGGCCAACAATTGCCCCCCTCTTTTGTGCATAAATGAATTGGCAAAAATAAAATTTATGCATAAAAGAAGTTTTTATTAAATATTTTTTTTCATCAAGATAATAGAGAAAGAATCATGCAGGATTTTAGAATTTGAATCCCTTAAAACTCTCTATCTTGATCAATCTACAATTCTTCTTCCTCTTTTATTCTTTTTTTTTATCGTGAGACAGTTCGGTTCTCTAGACCCATCTGCCGCCGGGGCGCGGTGTTGAAATTGTTGAACCGGAAATGAGAAAGGAGTGGAACGAAAGCAGACAAGTGAAGGACCAAAAGAGACAGGCTTATGACTAAACCGTTTCATTAGAACTTCTCTAAAGAAAAGGTTTTTCTTTTCTCAAAGCTCAACAAATATTCAGAATCAAGCTCTCAATCTTTTAATTATGGGTATGCAAACTATCTTTTCTTCTCTATTTTCTTGCTTTGTTGATTTTTCTTTCGCTTTTGTGTTAATTTTACCGCATGCAGAATTATGTTTATTAAAAAACTGATAAATTGAATTGGAATTTAAATGTAAGAGTTTTAGAACTACCACATGTGGGTGAAATTTTGTTGTTGAAATTTTGTATCTGTCTGTCACAGCTACCTGTTCATATTCTGACACCATCCGCGCTGATTCTCGCCTAGACATAACTCTTGGCTTGCAAGAGATAATTTTCAATGAATTTTGCAATTTTCTGATCATGTATTTGAAGGTAGCATCCATAGGCTTCAATTGATTGTGTCTATAATTCAATTTCAGGATAGTGTCTTTATTATTAGCCCTGTTGCTGTGAATAACTCCCTTTGCCTCCTTATCCTTGAGTAGTGCTACTGAATTGGCCCTTCATAAGGAAACTTATCAATTCCCTGCAAATAAGAGAGGGATGATATTCCCTCGTTGTTACACTGGATGGAATGACCTTGTAGATCATTTAGAGCCGAGATATGTGTTGAAACACCTTTCCACATAATTTTGATTTGACAAAATTGTTTAAGTAAAATATTCTAAACACACTAAGTTTAAATGCTTTGATTTATTCTACTAATGTGTTTGTTCAATGTTGAGTTAAAATTGTTTATAAGACACAAGAATCAAAAGGCCCAAGACCAATATGGAAGTCACAGCCCAAGTCAAACAACTCAGTACAACTCGGCCCGCGTTTGTCAAAACGTTGTAGCTTTGGACAAAACGCAACTCAGCGAAAGAAGGATCTAGAAGACCTTCGGAAACAACTTCAAGATGAAGCTGCTGAGTAGATTCGACAATATGTACAAGACAGCAGCTGACAAGGAAAAACTTTCAAACAAAGTATTTCCACTTCGGGTAAAGTTCAGACGACACAGTATGCTGTCCAGTTGACTTTACCATAAAAGGAGGGACATTCTGCTAAGCTGTCTTAAAGCTGACCGAGGACAGAAGATACTCAAATCTGATTGGCCGAGAGCTCTGAGCAAGTCAGGATGACAACGACAGGAAGCCGTTTCCCTCCAACGGTTATTTCGAAATTCGAAATGACCGATGCCCAGACGTCTCTATAAATAGAGTGCCATCAGAAGCTTCACACATACAGAACTTGCTCAAGCCATTACGCTGACCAAATCTCTACGCAAAGTTCTGCAAGCGAAAAAGCAAAGCAACCTTACACTACATTCAATATCTTTTGTGTAAAAGTCTAGAGTGATTATTCAATCATCTAAGGTGTCTTAACAATCATTATTTAGGACAAACACTTATCATTTCTAGAGATTAGAAATGAGAGGCTGAGTACTCGGTTATAGTACTCAGCGAGAGATTAGGATTGAGTAGAGGTATAGAGGAAGGTACTCTTGTCATACTCAGTTGTTAAGGTTGTAAAAGGTTTGAGGCTCTACCTTTAAAGAGCTCAGTAGAGGATTCAAAATCTCGGAACTTGTTCTAGGGACAGGACGTAGGCTTAGAAGAAGCCGAACCTGGATAAATCTGCTGAGTAACGTATTTCTTACCTTAAACTCCTTATATATATTGCTTGCTTAAATAACCAAAAACTGACCAAGTAAAGAGGTCAAGCTGAGTTGTGCGCATCGAACATCTGAGCTCAGGAATAGACTTTAAGTGCTATCTCCTGACTCAAGTCAAGAAACTGACCTAGTCACCAGTTGACTAAGCCAGTATCTTACTGATCACTCAGCGCCGCTGTTAAATCCTTTTCTCTTAAGAAAAGAAGTTTGCCCAAACTCAGTAAAAAGTTTAAATAGTTCCTAACCCCATTGGAACTATACTTGCAACGTTATAAGGGACCAACAATATGTGGGTGTTTGGGACCGAGTTGGCATTAGAGATTTTGTTCGTTTGACTCGTTATAAAATTACTCCTTGTGTGAATGTGCTTGAAGGGATGCTGAATTATTGGTCGCTGGTATGTAACTCATTGATTCTCCCGTTGGGTCCCATGTCTATCACTTTACGTGATGTAGTTGCCTATTATTGGAGAGGAAGTCCCAAGTTGTGTCGAGACAAATGCATTCCCTGAAGTGAAGGCTATCTTATCCAAAGAGGTTGGGACGTATGTCCAAATGATTAAGAAGAAACTGGATAAGAGGGAGTTGGATGATGAGGATCATGTGCATTTTTTGTGGATGATGCTTAGCAATTACATCTTCGAGCCGTTGAGCCTCAAACCTACTATAGAAATATTGATTATTGTTAAGGCTTTGGCTTCAGGCCGCCGTTTAGCTCTTGGCACCATGTTGTTGGCCTCAATATTCCACCGTCTAGCTCTTACTGTTGAGGATAGACCATTCATAAAACCTCGGGGTGGTTTGTGGTTGTTGCAGCTGTGGCTTTTCATCTACTTTCCTCATTTGGCCACTGCTTAATCCATGGGGACCTCGGGCCATCTTGGTGTAGACCTTTGCTACTGTTCTTCGAGTCTGGCTGTTAGTGTGGTTGTGAGGTTTCTTCGTACTTTAGTGCCATCTACTCATAATAAGCTGTTTCTTTTTTGGGAAAAAGATAACTCGTGTCTACCATCTTGGGCCCTCTCTTACTTGTCTTACTCATTATTATTTTTCTAGAAAAAAATAGAAACTATATCCTAAAATTAAACATAAGCTTTCTATATACATAAAAATAAAATTTATTTTATTTTGGGTCAACAGAAATTTAAAAGTTTAATAAAAAATAGTTTAAATTATTTTAATTATTACGTGGGATTACAATACAAGTGTCCAAATGTGAATTGGAGGTCTTCTGAATGACATGGAAAACCCAATGTTTAATATAAAAACTCTTAAAAAAAGTTACAACAAAAAAAAAAATTTAAATTCAAGTGAAGCATCAAAAATCCAAGTTCACTTCATTTTTTATTATTTTTAAAGGAAAAAAAAAATCTAAGTCCACTTTATGACATTGGATTATTGAAAAGAGTAATTACCTTATCCTCTTTTTGAAAAAAAAAAAAAAGCTTGATCATCTTGACTCTTAAGTTTGAGTTAGTTCTCTTTATCACCATTCATTCATTCATACTAATTTTCAAAACTTGCGCGTCCCTCCCTTTAAATAAATAAATGCATTAACTAGGAATTCTGCCATTTGGCAATCCAATAATATCCACTTACGTGTTAATTTTTCTAGTCCTACATTTCTTTATTATTTTTAATATAAAATATTCGCCACATGTTTCCGTGTCTATACACACATATATAGTAATATATAATCTTATTCTCTGATCTGGGAGGTGCAAGCAAGAAAGAAGAAATTAAGTCTTCCAAATCAAAATAAAAGAATGAATTTCATGAAATCCAACAGAGAAACAATCTATCTTGGGCAGCAGCAGCAAGATCAATCACCCAAATGGAAATTTCTCAAATTTTGGAAGAAAATGAAGAGGGACAAGCTCAGGATTTCATCATATGATCCAGAAGAATACAGCAAGAATTTCGATCAAGGTTCAGGATGGGCAGAACCTGATAATCTTCAAAGATGTTTCTCTGCTAGATTTTCTGATCCTTCTTCTTCTTCTTTCTTTTTTAGAAATTCCAGTGTTAGATATGTTCCTGGACTCTGACTTCAACTTCAATTGTAAATTCTTTTGTTTATATAGTTAAAATGTTCATAATTGCTCTCCATTATAAATATTCTTTTTCTGCTTGCTTCCTGTTCATTTTCCTGGTTTCACCCAAATTACATCTTATTACAGAGAGAAGATGATTATTTAGGAAGAAAAATAGTGGTTCTACGAGAAATATGCTTTTAGATAATTTTAATTTTTGAATTTTTCTATTTTAAAATTGTCATGGTGCAAAATTCGGAGGTTACCTTATACTGTCGAGTTTTAAAACTGAGAAGTGATCATGAAAGTAAGACAAAAGTTAAGGAGCCATGAAGGTAATTTTCCCAAAATTTTCGGTTGCTTTGTTTTTTTAATCATATATAATTAATGTGTAGATTAATCAATCATATATAACTAATGTGTAGATTAAACAAATAAATCATGTGTATAGTATATAACTGAATCAGAAAAAAAAAAAAAAAAATTACGGCAACTTTTTAATAAATAGAAAAACCTAATTTTAATTTTTGATCGCATGCATTCTAATAAGCATAAGAGATTTGGTTATTAATCAATGGATTTGATCACGATTAAACACTTTTTCAATTTTTAGTTTTTATGATAGAATAATTTTAAATCCCCTAAATTAAAGAATAAACTTCAATGGTTCATAAAAAAAAAACAGTTTCTCAATTTTCATTTTTAAGATATAATAATTTTAAATCCTCAAAATTAAGGAAATAACCAATGGAAAAAAGAGAATTCTAACTTCAATTAATAATTAACTCCCCTCCAAGGGAGGTGGAAGAAAGAAGTTGTCTTCCTTGTTTCAGTTGAACGAACATAGATTAGTAAAATACAGTCCAACTCCCGCTCTTTTATTGGCCTTCAAAAATTCAATCTGACACAATTTGTTTGAGTTACGACAATTCATTGCAGAAGGAAACAGATTCTCGGCACTACTCTCTGTTCCAATTGAATAGAAACAATTTGTTTAAGTCACCACGATTAATTGCAGAAGGAAGTAGTTTCTAGACAATAGGTATGGTTATAATCATTCTTCAACCTTTTCTTCGAAAAAATGTAATGGAACTCCAGAATCGAATTATATGACAGTACATTAAAAGTCATTGATGACAAATACAGTTCTAAATAAATAATATAGATCAGTTGTAACAAAAATAAAATAAAATTAAGGATATACAAAAAATTTGACGGTTTTTACAATTCAGAACTGTAGGGGAAAAAAGGTTTCAAATAACTTTTTGAGCTTAAACGGTTGGCTTAATAACATTTAATTGAAAACAATTGTAACAATTGAAGTTTGTTGCATTTAATTGACTGATTAATTACACGAATTAAAGACATATAACAGTTTTTCCAATGTCTTTATATATGAATAAGGGTCAAATTATTTTGTCCAATTCAGTCGATAGAAAGAAATCACAAACTTCTCAAATCTTTCTTCTAGCAAAATTTTCTTGTTCTCTTGCTTCCTCTTTTTGCCTCGGATGATAACTTTGCACACGCTTAGAGTTTATCGATGGAACCTTTTGTATCCTAAGAGACGGTAACCAATTACGATGTAAGTTGTCTTCAGAAAACTAGTTATCCTACCATCGGATTTAACCTTTCTGCTTCAATTTCGGTTTGGTAGAGGTTTCTATTCCACTTAGTTTCTGTTAATTCTAGTTATGTTTCACGTAATTTCACTTCAACAAGTCAGTTTAGTTATATTAGTATATATTTTTAAAATTGTTTTCTATATTAATATTATTATATCTCTATTTACTTTTTTGGAATATTTTCTGTAAATTAATTACAAATTGTATTGCCAAATAATGCATGTTGTGTCTGGTGAGAAAAAAAATATTTGAATGTATAATATTAGTCACATAGTAATTCAGAATGTTTATATGAATCTAATTTAAAATGTATTTTTTTAGGCTTTTAACATGGAACAAAAGAGGTGGCCAATTCCTAATCATATGGACTGGCTAGAATATGGAGCTGCAACATCGGTAATAGACCAACGCAATTATGGGTGTTGCTGGGCAATTGCTGCTGCTGGAGTAGTAGAATGACTTTATAAGATAAAAACTGACGTATTAATCTCTTTGTCTGCAAAACAGTTGGTGGACTGTAGCGTCGATGATTGTAGTTGTTGTGGAGATTGGTTGGAAACTGCTTTTAAGTATATAATGAAAAACGAGATTGCGATAAAAGTGGATTAGGAGTTCACATCGGTGGCTAAAATTTACCCTGTGAACTTGTAATCCACCTATTTCGCAATCCCATTTTTCATTATATACCTAAAAGCAATTTCCAACCAATCTCCACAACAACCACAATTATCAATGCTACAATCCACCAACTAGTGTGCAGACAGAGAGATTAACACATCAGTTTTTATCTTATAAAGTCCTTCCACCGCTCCGGCATCGGTAATTGCGCAACAGTACCTATAATTGCCTTAGTATATCAACAGTGTTACAGCTCCATATTCTCGCCATATATTGTTGTTAGGTGTCCATCTCTGAGATGCCATATATTGTTGTCAGGTGTGATGGTCATTGAGTTTGAAAAGTATGGTAATGGTTGTTCTAAGCGATAAATTTCTCCTTTTTTCCCTAGCCAAGTGAATCTTCTCCCAATTTGCATGATCCTGTATTAGACACAAAGATCTTGTTATTATCTCACATAATTGATTTTCCTGAACCAATTTGCTAATTGATGTGAGATTATACTCAAATTATGGAGCATAGAAGACTCTATCTAAGGTGAATTTAGACCCTAGTATTACACTATCAATGTAAGGAAGCGAAACAATATCACCATTAGGTAAGCTAACACTGCAATTCTCTAATCATATGTATAACTTTTATCACAAATGATATGATTTGTCGCGCTAGTATCTATTATCCAATATTTCCTTGTAGATCTAGATGACAAAAGATCGTAGAATAATCTCATATGTGTCTGTTTTCACAAAAGCATTGCTGCTTGTGTTTGTGTTTTTGGATGTAGATGACTTAGGTAGTACAAATATTAACTGATGGTACTATGCTTTAGTAAGAACAAACGAATCATTCATAGATTCTATGAAGGTGTACTTATCCTATTCTCTTGAATTTGTTTCTTAAGTAGTTGTATAATTCACCTTTTAGGTGTGTGTTTGTCGTTAATTTTAGATCGATTCTCATAATTAGAAAGGTATCCATGCTTATTGTAGCAAATATCTTCGGTGTCCTTATTCCTCCACAATAAGTGGCAAATTGCTCTTATTTGTTATAAGGTTTTCTATTGTTGTTTCTGGTATTGAATCAATTGATTATTTTTGAACTTGAGTATTTGTGTATCTTGCAAATGGTGTGTTTCTGTATTTGTGAGAAGTTTGAGGGATTGGTTTAATTGTCTTTCCTGTTGAATTGAGAATGCAAAGACTCGATTGGGGTTAGAAGTGATTCCAAAAGTAAAATATATGAAAAAAATGGATCATTAAAACTTTGTGAAAAATAATTATCTTATTTGCATCATGTTGCTCTTCACAAATGAACCACGATTACAAGTTGGATCATATGTGCATTTAGATAGTGATTTCAAATTGAGTGTACATTCTATTATTAGATACTTCTAACCTTTATGTAGATATTGATGAAGAAATATCACTACTCTTATTTTATCTTGGTTGAATGCAGTATTTCCAACTGAAATTGTATTCCAAGCCCTTAGTTTCAAGATGGATTTCAGTAGAGGAGAACGTATAATATGACTATTGCCTGTATAGGTGAGAAGTTTTATCGTACTGTATTTATACTTTATGATTCTATGGATTGAAATATGATATTTTTATAAAAAAAAAAAAAAATTGACAATATTTAACATAGTATAAATTATATATATGTATATTATTTGTAACAAAAATAATTCAATTGAGTATTATAGTTGGACCATGTTTTTTAATTTGGACTAAATTTTGCATTTCAGAATTTAATTGGCTGCAAATGGGAAACGTTGGACATCTTACACCACCACGAGTATTGGGCCCTACACAAACACGTCGGAGCTGATATCCATAGAAAACCGCGCACGTGTAATAAACATCATCCATAACTTCCCTCAAAATATCTTCTCTCCACTCGAAAATTGCCACGCAAGCATTTCCAGAAACTATTTCTGCTTCTCCTCTGGCCACGTCAACACATATTTATCAAAGGTTACTATCAGATTAGCGTACATGTCATTTCCCTCACCGTTGATTACCCAAACTCGTATTGCTAACCGTTGATTAATCAGAGAAATAACTCGTGGACACCGTAATTCACCTGTTTATGATTTTCCTATTAATGTTAAGTAATCTTCCTCAGTTTAGATTCTCTGAGCTCTTCGGTTTGTTCTAGAAATCGCGAGTTAAATCTGGAGAGATTCTTTGTTGCGAGTGGAAAACTTTACTGGATTTTGCTCTATCATTAGAGGTATGCTTCAATTACTTTCTCTTTGTTTTGATCGGTGGTTTACATATATTGATTTGCAGCTTTTGTTATTCGTATTACAGCTTTTCTGATATTTACATTAGGTTTGTGCGTGATTATATATGTTAAGAAATCCATAATGTTGGAAATTGTGAAACTATGAACTTAGTTTAGTTGATTCTTGTGAGCTCCTGCTGAATTATGAACTGTTTGTGTCACTTTCGGTAGTGTTTCCGCGTTTCAGCTTTCAGGCTATGTTTAGAAGACTATATTTTAGAAATAGCCTTTTGCGTCCTTTCAGTTTCCCTGCAACATAGATTATTGCTCAAAAACCAAACAAAACAAGAATATCTAGGTTGGAATTAGGATCAAATCAAACACTCCAATTTAGACAGTTCTGTGTTTCTATCTTTTCTTTGTATACCAATTTTATCTTCACACTATAAGCTATTCCTTTTACAATTGGATTCAAATCAATAGTAATGTGCTGAAACATTTAGAAGTTTCAAACTCTCCACCACACCACACTTCATACATACAAGCAGAAAAACTGCTCTTCTAATGATGCATTGGAACTTTCCACACCTGTTATTGATAAGTTGCCAAGCTTTCGGTGTTTCCATACAATCGAAAATTTCTGAATGTCTTTGGAATGTCTATTGCAAAACACACATCCTTAGGAACTACATTCCATTTAAACAAACGTTCCTTCAATGCCAATCTGTTGTGAATCGAAGCTGTAAGATAAATGTTCTTTCGAAGCCAATCTGTTGTGAATCGAAGCTGTAAGATAAATGTTCTTTCGAAGCCAATCTGTTGTGAATATGTTGCACTAAGTCTATTTGAAAGCTGTGTAATGACAGTTTTATGTGGAAAAGGAGAGTTTATCTATTCATAAAATAGAACAATGAATGCTCATGCTTAAGTGGTAAAAATGAGAAGGAAGTTTTTGCTAAGTGCATTTTTGCTGTTTTCAGTGTTTGTGCAGAGAGAGGAAACTCTCATAATCACTTGATCTTTCAGACCGGGACTTGGCATGGGAGTTGTAACTGCTTCTAGCTCGGCTGCTCGAACTCCACTTGGATTGAGCACAAAATTTCCAACATATAGATCTACAGTACAAAAGAGACCTTTGATTGTGGCATTCAAAGAAGATAAACCCTATGACACAGCTTTGTTTGCTCCTCAAGAACGACTTCCATTGCCCATAGAAACACCCAAGGGGAAGAAGAGACGAGGAAAATCTAACAATGAGGTTTCCTCATCTGCCTTGGAACTGGACTACAACGAAGCCGCAGCTAAACTTGAAAATATCTACAAGCTTAGCCCTCCTGCAACTGATACTTCTGAAGCAGTAGATGTAAATAGCCCAACTAAAAAACGCAAGCAGAGGAAAAGGAATGGAAAAGGTGAGAGGAAAGAACAGGGTAGAACAACTAGTAAACCAATTGTTAGGAACTACGTGAAGACGAAGAAACGATTGAGCCTTGATAAAAGGGTTGCATTGAGGATGAACAAGGATGATGCACCGATAACTTTAAGTAGGAGTAAGAAAGATTCTAAAGACGAAAATGAGAAGATTGATGAGCTTGTTAGGGAATATTCTTCTT
This sequence comes from Euphorbia lathyris, assembly GCF_963576675.1. Taxonomy (NCBI): domain Eukaryota; kingdom Viridiplantae; phylum Streptophyta; class Magnoliopsida; order Malpighiales; family Euphorbiaceae; genus Euphorbia; species Euphorbia lathyris. Next base: position 20,627,589 of record NC_088910.1, on the reverse strand, counting down.
CAACTGATTTAGCTAGCTTGGATTGGAAAAAGATGAAGATACCTCCGGTTCTTCCATCTACAGAGCACGCTTGGTTGTTCAAATTGATGCATCCGATGAAGGTAAGTGTATAAAGCTGAACTTTTTGAATTTCGAAAGTTGCGCATTGCCTCTATTAGGTAAGATGTAGTAGTTTTGTCTCCTAAGTTAAATGTTTATTTATACCAGACACTACTTGAAGTGAAGGAGCATTTGCATACGAATCTGGGAAGACAGCCAACTGATAGTGAAATAGCTGAGGCGACGAAAATGAACGCAGAGCAAGTAAGAAAACAGTTGGGAGTTGGTAAAGCTGCAAGAAACAAGCTAATTAAGGTAACCGTTCATCTTTTTCAATTTCCTTCAATGCATTGTAAATGTGCTCCAACTTAACTGTTGTTAAGAATTGGATCAGTTGTTGATTACGTTGTTCTTAATCATTCTCATATTTGGTGCAGCACAATCTCCGGCTAGTATTGTTTGTAATCAATAAGTATTTTCAAGACTTTGCAAATGGTCCACGGTTTCAAGACCTTTGCCAGGCAGGGGTGAAGGGCCTTATCATAGCAATCGATCGATTTGAACATAAAAGGAAATTCCGGCTCTCTACTTACAGCCTTTTTTGGATTAGGCATGCTATAGTAAGATCAATGACACTTTCAAGCTTTACACGAGTACCATTTGGCCTCGAATCAGTAAGTTCTATTCACACTTAAGCTTAGTTTCCTTCATCCATTTCATCCTAAAAAAACACATTAAGTGTTAAATTAAGTTCTCATCCCTGCAGGTCAGAGTAGATATCCAGAAAGCGAAAATTGAGTTGTTGATTGAGAATCAAAGACAACCAACAGATGAAGAAGTTATCGAGAGGGTGGGTATTTCCCCGGAGAGGTATCGAGAAGTAACGAGGGCTTCAAGACCCGTTTACTCTCTGCATTCAAGGCATCCAGTTACTCAAGAAGAGTTCATTGATGGGATCACCGACACCGATGGAGGTGATAACCGGAGGCAACCAGCTCTTCTCAGGCTTGCTCTTGATGACGTGGTAACTGCTTATCTATTCATAACTCGCATATCCAATCTTTCTTGTACTAGTAGACTAACAAGATATCGAAAAGTTGTTGTTGATGTTAATCTCTCTTAACTTATTTTCTTAAAATGCATAAGCACAAGGCACTTCCAAGTTGAAATCAATTGTTTGTTATCATACTACCTTGGGTAACTTAGTGTTACTTTCTGCAAAATTTGCAGCTTGATTCTCTGAAGCCTAAGGAGAGTTTAGTTATCAGACAGAGATACGGGCTGGATGGGAAAGGGGACAGAACTCTAGGTGAAATTGCTGGAAACTTGAATATCTCAAGGGAAATGGTTCGGAAATATGAAGTGAAGGCTCTCATGAAGCTCAAGCACCCGGCTAGAATGGACTATCTACGCCGATATGTTGTCTGATTTGGTGCAAATTTTGAAGGTTTGGTTGCATTACTTTCATCATAAGCTGTTTATATGTACTAATTACCTGTATAATAGCCGTTATTAACTACACGAATATAGAAAAAGCTCATATACCACGTAATATACTACTATAGAAGTTCGCGAATTTGATTCACCACTTATACATGTAATAATTCTACTCCTATATAGTTTTATAGACGAAGTATCAAAAGAGTTATGGTGTGTCATTATTATGTTATGTGTATATGTATTCCACATGATTACATATTATATAAATGACACAAAAATGATGATGATACCAAAGGAGTCGTGTCCAACAGGTTATTTCTAGAAATTGTATTGTCGTATAAGAAATTGATAGTCTGTTATTTGAAACTTATCTGAGTTTCAGTAGAAAATGGCTAAAGATGTTCAATTTAACTTTAGCCTGGTAAATTTACATCTCTGTGCAAAAACTTTGGTATGTCTCATTATCCAAAATCTCTCAATTTCTTCAGCTTTTCTGCCTGGAATTCTACCAGCAATCAAAAACCACCTGAAGAAAAAAAGATCTTCAATTTAGGAATGAAATAAATGAGTAAATACATTCATGGCTCTGAATTAAAACGTTACTAATATATTATGACTTGTAAACTTCATTTCATAACATAAAAATGCTTTAATTTTATATTATTTAACATTAGAATCCAAATCAAAGAAAAATCTATTAAAAAATCAATGAAATAATGACTTTTTTTTTCCATATCATAATATTTTATCACATATCTATTTCTATTTTGATATTTTTCAACGGATTTTTGTGATTTGGACTTTAATATTAAATAATGTGAAGTTCAAGAAATTTTATGTAAACAAAAAATGAATTAGGAATCATAATGTTAATAATAGTGCTATTGTTCATTATTTTTGATCAGTTGATCTTATCTGATCCAGATTCAAATAAAACTCTCTTTTTTTTCTTTCCAAAATGGATTTTCAGTCATGCTGCATTAGTAATCCAATAGGGGTTAAAAGTATTCATAAAATCAATTGACTTTTTTCTTGTATGGAAATAAATCAACTGTTTCATCAGTATGATTTAACTGGGTTTTTTGGAACTACTAGACGAGATAATAATGAACTGAATCGCATGTTAAAAATAGAGAAACAATTGAACTATATTAATAACATATTTCCAAACCATAAGCGGACAATCCGGCATTGAATCGGGTGTTACACAATCATAAATATATATGAAAAAAGGGTGGGATATGTACCTATCTCCGACAAGCCTATGCATTCTATAGATGAGATCTTCTTCTTGTTCAGTCATGTGTATGAAGTCCCATTCAATACTGCTAACCTCTGCATATAAACGAAATTAAAGAACAACAAACTTACTCTTTTTTAATGGATTGAAAAGTACAATGAAATTAAGAAAAGGGTTTACCATCAGACTCAAACATTGTAACTTTGGCTGGTCTTCGTTTGTGTCTTGTCTAGTGTCTTCTATATAGCAAAAGAAAAAAAAGTCTGATGAAGAAGAAGCTACCTAAACAAAGGAGGAACTTATATTATATTATATTCTTGAGACTTATTTGGATCAAAGCCAGATTAAGAAAGAAGATTAAAAAAAAAAAGACATAGGGAAATGGGAATCTATAACATGTTGAGAGTTTCGAAATTGGCCCAAATGATAATCGTCAACCCTTTAAGTCAATTCAATTATTACAAGATTTAAATTAATAAAAGAAAGTTTGGTTGATAATCTCTAAGTCACCCTGTAAGTTTCTTTCATCACATCCGGGGATTGGCTATAAATTTAGTGATATGGTTTTTGAGAAATTACATTTACCCTTCACACAAATCACATAAAAAAAAAAAAAAAAAGTGTAATTTTAAATTTAACATTTATTGGTTGATGCGATTTCAGATCTAATTAATGAAAAAATATATATATTTATTAATAAAAGATGTGTAGTTTCAAGTTTTATTGGGTGATTAGAACGCTAAAGGTTGGATATAGTCAGAATATGAAATTTAAACATGAAAAAAAATCATTTTGTCACGAATTAGAATTAGGCTTGAAATTGAACCAATTAAAAAACGCTCCTTTCATTTTTTTTATTATATTTCATTTTTAAAAAATTTTAATTTGTTTATTTAATATTTCATTTTGTATTATCAATGTATTTTTGATAATATTTTCTTATATTTTCTCTTATTTATGATAAGAGAAAATGTTAGTATTAATGCAAATAATCATAATTAAGCCATAAAAATAAAGAATAAACAATATTTTACATTGAAATTAGAGATTTAGGAGAAAAATATTAAAGGTAAATTAGTTATTTTAATAATCTAATTAATATTGTATTGATCTTGATCATTTCAATCAACCGATAGAGGCTGGGTCTTTACTGCAATCGCCTATGCTAGGACTTCAAACGACATACAAAAAAGAACGGTAATTAGACTAACCAATCTTAAACTACTTTGTTCGATTATGTACCAATTATCTCATATGAATACCATATAGCTTCATGGTTCAACCATTAAGACAATGAATAAGGATACCATATAGCTTCATGGTTCAACCATTAAGACAATGAATAAGGATTTGCTATTAAAGAGCAAAGAAATAAAGAGTTTTGGGAAACATTTAATAAAAAAACTTCTAAGAAAATTATTGGGTTTGTGAGATTTCATAAATTTCTCTCATAAGTTGTTATTGGTTGTGTTGGTACAAAATAAAATAAATTTTATTTTTATGTATATAGAAATCTTATGTTTAATTTAGGGTATAGTTTCTATTTTTGTCTAGAAAATAATGAAAAATACACGTGTAAGCTAACCTTCAACCCATGAGAGAGTCCGGCACCACGCGGGGCGTGTCCTCAATACGCAGCGCGTAAACAAGGCGTCCGGAGAAATCAACTTCAAAAACTCAAATACGCAGCGCGTCCTTCATGTTACGCGGGGCGTACTTTCTTACGCGGGACGTACTTGCCAATACGTCATGCGTACGACGCATCCGCAGAGTGTTCCAAGATCAGAAGCTCCAATACGCAAGGCGTATCCACCAACACGCAGGGCGTACTCCTTCACACGGGACGTGACACCAGAGACGCCACGCGTAGCAATCATCAATGAAACGCACAAGGCCCATGAATCAACATTACGCGAGGCGTAACCAAGAATACGCGGGGCGTATCGTCTCTTCCGACAGCAGTGGAAGGAGTCAACAGCAGTTTGTGGAAGTTGAGGTAGTGGGATGATGTGGCATTGGTAGTTAGTGGAAGTTGATGTAGTGGGGTGATGTGGCATGGAGGTAGTTGAGTTAGTTGGTCAATAATTACCAAAATGCCACTGAATAATTACCAAAATGCCACTCCAAAATACTATAAATAGACCCCCTCCCCTTCATTAAAACTCACACTCAACACAACACAAAACCCCTCTCTAAAGGTCCCTATCAATGCTCTCTAGTTCTTAGTTTCTAGTTCTTAGTTTCAAGTTCTTAGTTCTTCAAGTTTTTAGTTCTTCAAGTTCTTAGTTCCTCTTTCCATTTTTAGCTCTCTTTCTAGCTCTTTTAATCCGCTTTAGCATTAATTCAAGTCTCTTTTCGAGTTTCTCAATTCAATTTAGCATTCCAAGCCTTTAATTTGCTCAATTCCTAGCCAAAACTCAGTTTTCAAATTAATTTTCCAGATTCGTCCAACCTTTTTCAAAGCTCAATTCCGTCCATTTAACGTTATTTTTTGCCTTCGATCCCTTAGACAAAGTTGTTCCTAACGTCCTGAACTTCAATCTAGTGTGTTTAATTTCCCAATTCCGTGCCCAGAAACTATAGTTACAAGCCGATCTTTCCAGCCCAAATTCTGTTAGCTATTCTGCCCAGATTTTTCCAGTTATTTTCAATCCTCAATTACGTCTATTTAAATTCCATTTTAGTCTTTGATCCCTTATACAAAGTTGTTTCTGACGTCTCGAAGTTCGATTTACACTATTTACTTGCCCTATTCCGTGTTCTTAAGCACTCCAACCGAGCTCCCGAAATTAAGGTCTAAATCTGCCCCATTTGCCTACCAACGTCTTGTCATTGCACGAAGCATATACCGTACGGGCCCGACCGGTTGCAGCTCTCCGAGGACCTCACGCCGACGCCAAAATTCAACATCAATCCGAGATAGCTATTGTGGCTCCGAGTTTGTTGTTGAATTCCAATTTATTTTAATTGCATTTCAATTCCTTGTATTTGATTTGCTATTCCATTTTAATTGAATCAGCTATATGTTTAGTATAGAAGTTTTTTCAATTGTAATTCATTTCCAACTTCATGTTTCAAACACTTATTCAATCAATAAAATACCGATTTTTCACCAAATCTTGTGTCAATTTCGCACTTTAAATTCCTTTATTTTCTCGTCTTCAATTCATCCGCATTAGCTTAAATAAAATAATTTGTCTAGCAAAGTTTTTATAACGGCGCTAGAGACCCAAGAGGGACTTTTCAATCCTTGCGTCCCTCGCCAATCGCTTCGTTTAAGATTTCAAGTTTTAGCACGCAATTCCATAAACTTAACCGTCTTTAATAATTGAGAAATAATTTCTCTGGCACGTCCGCACCCTAACCACACGTGACAAGGTTGAAATTAACATATTCGTAAAATATCGCTAACAATTTTTGGCACACCCAGTGGGACATATTTTTAAGCTTTGCCAAAAAATTCAATACCGTTTTTACTCATTTTTTTCGTCACGATTTATTATTATTTTTTTCCTCTCACACTCAGCTTTTCAATTTAGTTTATTATTATTCCATGCTCTTACTTATGCAATTTTACTCGCTTTATTTTTCATAATAAATTTGATTTAATCATTTTTCTATTATTCACGGAGAATGCCTCCAAGGAAGAACACCGGGAAGGATCCAATTCCATCCGATTCAGAAGAAAGTCAGAATCAGACTCGAGATCAGAACAATGAGCCCGGCATGCCTGAAGGCTTTGTAGCCGAGACCGTGAGCAATAGCGGAAGTGCAAACCAACAACCACCTCAAGGCCCACCCATATTCGTCATAACACCACTGTTAGCGAGTATGGAGAAGCAAATCAGCCAATTCCTACATGGATTTTCACAAACCATGAAAGAGAATCATGAGGTTATATGCAACGCAATGCAAGCTATCAATGAGACCCTGTTCAAGACTAGCAATGAGGCGGTAAACAATTCCAACAAGGTTCCGGCTCTCGAGGAGAGGATTGTCGATTTAACCGGAGAAATCGACAAAATCCCGGAAAAATGTGCCGAGCTGTTCTCACAAAAGTCAACATCTCAAGGACCAGCGGACAACGGAAAAGGAACGCTGATCTCAGGCGCCGGTGAGAGGTATACTCCTCCACCAATTCGAGAAGAAAACCTTAGGTTTAATGAGCGCGGTGATAGGATCAGCCCAGAACCCGTTCAAGTCTCACCACCTCAACAACAGTTCAGGTCTCATACTGGACCTAGTAACCATGCCGAACATTACGAGGAGAGCTATGCTCGTAATATGGGGGACAATGGGAGAGGAACCAGCTTTCACCCACAATGGACGATGCACACACGCATGGAGCCCGCCAACAACTTGGGAGAAGCCCAACGCATAAGAAACATCATCCAAGAGATTTATGGGCCATCCATAAGGGAGGTGTACCGACCCGAGTTCCAAAAACCGTATCCACGACAGTACGATCAACTATATCCCTTACCTCACAACTTTAGAGTCCCTGATTTCACCTTGTTTTCAGGAGAGGAAGGGCAATCCACCATAGAGCATGTGGCACGCTTCACCTTTTAATGCAGTGGTTTGAGCATGGATATGAACTTCGACATGTTGTGCTTACGCTTATTCCCAGGATCATTAATAGGACCAGTGTTCTCTTGGTACACCACTTTGCCATCTGGGTCCATTCATGGATGGGAACAAATGGAAAGGCTTTTTCATAACCAATTCTATCGAACGGAGCCCGAGGTCTGTGTGGCAGAACTTTCCCATGTAGTGCAACGACATGGGGAACCGGTCGAAAATTTCATTAATAGATTTAAGAAGATGCGACATCGATGTCGAATCAACATTCCCGAAGTCGAATTTGTAAAAATTGCTCAACGAGGCTTGGAATTCGAAAACCGAAAGAAATTCCAAGGGATCGACTTCCATGATTATTATGAGTTGGTAGCTAAAGTATCTGAGTACGAAGAGTTGATGAAGGAGGATCATTGGCTGAAAAAGAGCACTATGGGGAGCTATCAAGAAAATATGCAAACACATGAGGTAGCTATTGCCGATTTAGCAAACACCGGATCTCGGATGTGCCCCAGTTTGTTAAAGAACCCTAAGACACCAGACGTAGTCAAAAGGAGTCCAACCGCTCAGTACACTTTCGACGTCTCAAAGACGGAAGAAATCTTCGATTATTTGTTGAAGGAAAAGTTCATCACACTACCACCTAGACATGTGATTCCAGCTAAAGAAGAAATACGTGGACGAGACTATTGCAAGTATCACAACAACTGGAGCCATAATACTCAAACTTGTTTTAGTTTTAGAAATGTCGTGCAGGATAGGATAAACCGCGGGATACTCCAATTCCCGAAAAAGAAGGAAAGCATGTTGATCGATGATGATCCATTCCCGGTGGCCAAAATGATCAATGCCACTTCACTAGTATGGGGGGGTAAGGGAAAAGAGTGTTCCAACCTAAGGACCCGGTGAGTTTGGGTACCAAAGGCGATATCATCAACATCTAAGTCGAAGGAGAGTTCGAAGGGCTCAAAGAAGAAGGATACGCAACAACAACGACCACGTTTTGTGAAGCCTCCAAAGACATCACCCATCGACCAATGGCAGGTAATCAACCATAAGAAGTTCCCAAGACATCTCTCAAAAAATGCGAAAAGAAAATTAAGAAAAAGAGAGGCAGATAAAAGAAATAGTCAAAGGGAATCATCCAGCATTAGCCCTAGTGACGCAAAAGAAAAAAGCAAAAACCAAGAAAAGAGCATCCAAATCCGTGTGGGGGATTTCATCATCCAGACAGATTGTGAAGGCACTACGAAGGAAGCCCCTAAGCTCGAGCACAAAGAGCGAGAAGATCCAACACCGAAGGCGTCCGTCGAAGACGCCATGGGGAGGGTTTACTTTGACAAGCCCACTCCAAGGATGACTCGCCATAATAAACCTTTATACGTTAAGGCTCATATAGATGCCAAGACAATATCCAGAGTGCTCATCGACAATGGATCAGATGTTAACATCATGCCAATGAAGACGGTCTTGGCCCTAGGCAAATCGGAGGAAGACATAATCTCATCAAAGGCATCAGTTTCAGCCTTCACGGGAGAAATCACGAAGACATACGGTGTCCTACCATTGGAGCTCACCATTGGCTCTCACACCACCACGGTTGCTTTCTTCGTAGTAAATTCAACTGCAAGTTATCAAGCGCTTTTAGGAAGGGATTGGATTCACTCCAACTCATGCATCCCATCATCTTTGCACCAACTCCTTCTATTTTGGAAAGGAGAGGACGTGGAAGTTGTCCTGGCAAACGAGAAACCATTCAAAACCTACTCAAATGGAGTCGAAGCCTCCAGGAGATTGATGCAATTGGTATAACAAAAATAAATAAAAAAATAAATAAAAAATAAAAAAAAAAGTTCAAAAAATCCTAAATACATTCTTTTGTGTACAAATTTTCAATTCTAGTCAATTTATATACAAAAGAGGGGGGCAATGGTTGGTACAAAATAAAATAAATTTTATTTTTATTTATATAGAAAGCTTATGTTTAATTTAGGGTATAGTTTCTATTTTTTTCTAGAAAATAATGAAAAATACACGTGTAAACTAACCTTCAACCCATGAGAGAGTCCGGCACCACGCGGGGCGTGTCCTCAATACGCAGCGCATTAACAAGGCGTCCGGAGAAATCAACGTCAAAAACTCAAATACGCAGCGCGTCCTTCACGTTACGCGGGGCGTACTTTCTTACGCGGGACGTACTTGCCAATACGTCATGCGTAAGACGCATCCGCAGAGTGTTCCAAGATCAGAAGCTCCAATACGCAAGGCGTATCCACCAACACGCAGGGCGTACTCCTTCACGCGGGACGTGACACCAGAGACGCCACGCGTAGCAATCATCAATGAAACGCACAAGGCTCATGAATCAACATTACGCGAGGCGTAACCAAGAATACGTGGGGCATATCGTCTCTTCTGGCAGTAGTGGAAGGAGTCAACAGCAGTTTGTGGAAGTTGAGGTAGTGGGATGATGTGGCATTGGTAGTTAGTGGAAGTTGATGTAGTGGGGTGATGTGGCATGGAGGTAGTTGAGTTAGTTGGTCAATAATTACCAAAATGCCACTAAATAATTACCAAAATGCCACTCCAAAATACTATAAATAGACCCCCTCCCCTTCATTAAAAATCACACTCAACACAACACAAAACCCCTCTCTAAAGGTCCCTATCAATGCTCTCTAGTTCTTAGTTTCAAGTTCTTAGTTCTTCAAGTTTTTAGTTCTTCAAGTTCTTAGTTCCTCTTTCCATTTTTAGCTCTCTTTCTAGCTCTTTTAATCCGCTTTAGCATTAATTTAAGTCTCTTTTCGAGTTTCCCAATTCAATTTAGCATTCCAAGCCTTTAATTTGCTCAATTCCTAGCCAAAACTCAGTTTTCAAATTAATTTTCCAGATTCGTCCAACCTTTTTCAAAGCTCAATTCCGTCCATTTAACGTTATTTTTTGCCTTCGATCTCTTAGACAAAGTTGTTCCTAACGTCCTGAACTTCAATCTAGTGTGTTTAATTTCCCAATTCCGTACACAGAAACTATAGTTACAAGCCGATCTTTCCAGCCCAAATTCTGTTAGCTATTCTGCCCAGATTTTTCCAGATTTGTCCAGTTATTTTCAATCCTCAATTACGTCTATTTAAATTCCATTTTAGTCTTTAATCCCTTATACAAAGTTGTTCCTGACGTCTCGAAGTTCGATTTACACTATTTACTTGCCCAATTCCGTGTTCTTAAGCACTCCAACCGAGCTCCCGAAATTAAGGTCTAAATCTGCCCCATTTGCCTACCAACGTCTTATCATTGCACGAACCATATACCATACGGGCCCGACTGGTTGCAGCTCTCCGAGGACCTCACGCCGACGCCAAAATTCAACATCAATCCGAGATAGCTATTGTGGCTCCGAGTTTGTTGTTGAATTTTAATTTATTTTAATTGCATTTCAATTCCTTGTATTTGATTTGCTATTCCATTTCAATTGAATCAGCTATATGTTTAGTATAGAAGTTTTTTCAATTGTAATTCATTTCCATCTTCATGTTTCAAACACTTATTCAATCAATAAAATACCGATTTTTCACCAAATCTTGTGTCAATTTCGCACTTTAAATTCCTTTATTTTCTCGTCTTCAATTCATCCGCATTAGCTTAAATAAAATAATTTGTCTAGCAAAGTTTTTATAACGGCGCTAGAGACCCAAGAGGGACTTTTTCAACCCTTGCGTCCCTCGCCAATCGCTTCGTTTAAGATTTCAAGTTTTGGCGCGCACTTCCATAAACTTAACCGTCTTTAATAATTGAGAAATAATTTCTCTGGCACGCCCGCACCCTAACCACACGTGACAAGGTTGAAATTAACATATTCGCAAAATATCGCTAACAATTTTTGGCACGCCCAGTGGGACATATTTTTAAGCTTTGCCAAAAATTTCAATACCCTTTTTTACTCAATTTTTTCGTCACGAGAGGCATAATCGGAGGAAGACATAATCTCATCAGAGGCATCAGTTTCAGCCTTCACGGGAGAAATCACGAAGACATACGGTGTCCTACCTTTGGAGCTCACCATTGGCTCTCACACCACCACGGTTGCTTTCTTCGTAGTAAATTCAACTGTAAGCTATCAAGCGCTTTTAGGAAGGGATTGGATTCACTCCAACTCATGCATCCCATCATCTTTGCACCAACTCCTTCTATTTTGGAAAGGAGAGGACGTGGAAGTTGTCCTGGCAAACGAGAAACCATTCAAAACCTACTCAAACGGAGTCGAAGCCTCCAGGAGATTGATGCAATTGGTATAAAAAAAATAAATAAAATAAATAAAAAGTTCAAAAAATCCTAAATACATTCTTTTGTGTACAAATTTTCAATTCTAGTCAATTTGTACACAAAAGAGGGGGGCAATTGTTGGTACAAAATAAAATAAATTTTATTTTTATGTATATAGAAAGCTTATATTTAATTTAGGGTATAGTTTCTATTTTTGTCTAGAAAATAATGAAAAATACACGTGTAAGCTAACCTTCAACCCATGAGAGAGTAAAATGTGCTACATGTGCCACAGTTTAAGTACAATTTACTTTCTGTGAGTAAAATGTTACATGACCAGGGTGTCTCAGTCACTTTCTTGACTCATCATTGTGTACTGCAAAGACTGAAGGGAGAAGAGCCTGTTGCAGTGGGAGTCATGAAGGAGGGATTATACTATTTGACTGATATTTCATTTCACAAGGTGATGTTTGAAAATGTGAATGATTTACAGCAACTTTCCAATTGTTCTCCTATAGGACTCAGCATTACTCAACTTTGCACTTGTTTCTCACTCCATTTTGAAATGGACTAGATACTGCATTTGCATCCTACAGTCCTGCTTCAAGGATCATATCCTTGATGTATTTACATTGAGACAAAACCAACAAGCTAATTAAGTCAATCTATGGCTTAAAACAAGCTGGTAGGCGGTGGAACAAGATGTTCACTGCTACTTTGATTCATCTGAAGTTTTCTAGGTCACTACATGATTACTGTTTGTTTTCAAGGAAAGAAGATGGAGAGTTTACAGTCATAGTGGTGTATGTGGATGATGTGCTGATATCAGGGACTTCAGTAAAGCAAATTCAAGCTGTGAAAGATGCTTTACATGCTGCTTTTACTATTAAGGACTTGGGGACAGCCAAGTACTTTTTGGGGGTGGAGATATCCAGGTCAGATAAGGGACTGGTTTTGTCTCAATGTAAATACATCAAGGATATGATCCTTGAAGCAGGACTGCAGGATGCAAATGCAGTATCTAGTCCATTTCAAAATGGAGTGAACTTGCAAGAAACAAGTGTAATGATTTACTCACACTGAGAGGAAAAGGCATCTTTGTTTGCTTGCTTCGGAGGCATACATCACAGTGCACAAAATGCTTCTTCTCACATGACTGCTGTATCTTCATGCCACTGATATGTTTCATTCTTTCTGCTGAGAGATGTCCCAGCCTTCTATGCCACAACACAGCTTCAACTTCATTCTTATCTTTGACAGCAAACACTAAATTCTTCATTTCTTCTACATATTTGTGCTGTAAATCATTACACTTGTTTGATTTAATTCATGTAGATGTATGGGGTCCCTATAAACAGGTTTCTTTGAGTGGGGATAGATTTGTGCTGACTATTGTAGATGATTTTTCAAGAGTCATGTGGACTATCTTGTTTAGGACTAAAGATCAGGTGCCTAGCTTACTTGAGCATTTTTTGCAGATGATTCATACTCAGTTTTCTGTAATAGTTAAAACCATTAGAACAGATAATGGTACAGAATTCACAGGGCAGAAAACTCAGGCCGTTCTCAAACATTTTGGGATACTTCATCAAAGGACTTGCATTCACACTCCTCAATAGAATGGTGTGGTGGAAAGGAGGCATAGAAGTCTTACCACTGTGGCAAGAGCATTGTTGAAAGAAGGTCACTTGTCCATTCAGTTTTGGGGTGAAGCTATGTTGCAGGCAACTGTTCTCATTAATGCTTCTCCAACAAAAGTTTTGGAGTGGAAAACACCTTATGAGGTGTTACATGGTCATTCTCCAAAGTATGACATGTTTAAAGTGTTTGGCTGCAATGCTTATATGATTAACAATGATGTTAACAGGAGCAAGTTTGATGACAGATCCCAACTATGTGTATATCTGGGAAATTCTACAGGACAGAAAGGGTGGAAACTATACAATCTTAGCACTAGAAAGGTGTGTGTTTCAAGAGATGTTCACTTTGTTGAAGATAGTTTTCATTTTCAGAACGATGGAGCTGTAGATCACTCAGAAGTTGGCCTTATACCTCAACTTGATTTGCAAGAAGATAGTGCCACTCTCAGGGAGGCAGACAGTAATGAGAGTGACAGAGATGAAGCAAATGAGCACACAGAGGTTGAGAATCAAAATGGCAATGAAGAAGAGAATAGAGTTGAAGTTCAGCCTGCTGTAGTACAGTCCACACTCAGGAGATCAGGGAGAGTTCCAAAACCACCACATTGGACATCAGATTTTGTTGTGAACAATGCTCATGAAGTTGATTATAGTATACATCACTATGCTTTTATGAGTGGCATTGCAAAGATTCCTGAACCCTCAAGTTATCAAGCAGCTTGTAGAAATCCACATTGGATACAAGCTATGAAGAAGGAGTTAGATGCTTTAGAGGGTAATGGTACATGGAAGATCACAGATTTACCGAAAGGAAAAAAAGCTATCACATCTAAATGGCTTTTTAAGGTCAAATACAATGCAGATGGGAGCTTAGAAAAGTACAAAGCAAGGTTGGTGGCAAGAGGCTACAATCAGAAATGGGGAGTAGACTATTATGACAGTTTCTCTCCAGTAGCAAAGGTGGTGACTGTGAGGTTATTTCTGGCTATAGCATCACATTATCAGTGGGAGATTCACCAGTGTGATATAAACAATGCGTATTTACATGGATATATAGAGGAAGAACTCTATATGGTACCCCCAAAAGGCTATGAGAAAGCAAAGGCAGGGCAAGTGTGCAAGCTAATTAAGTCAATCTATGGCTTAAAACAAGCTGGTAGGCAGTGGAACAAGATGTTCACTGCTACTTTGATTCATCTGAAGTTTTCTAGGTCACTACATGATTACTGTTTGTTTTCAAGGAAAGAAGATGGAGAGTTTACAGTCATAGTGGTGTATGTGGATGATGTGCTCATATCAGGGACTTCAGTAAAGCAAATTCAAGCTGTGAAAGATGCTTTACATGCTGCTTTTACTATTAAGGACTTGGGGACAGCCAAGTACTTTTTGGGGGTGGAGATATCCAGGTCAGATAAGGGACTGGTTTTGTCTCAATGTAAATACATCAAGGATATGATCCTTGAAGCAGGACTGCAGGATGCAAATGCAGTATCTAGTCCATTTCAAAATGGAGTGAACTTGCAAGAAACAAGTGCAAAGTTGAGTAATGCTGAGTCCTATAGGAGAACAATTGGAAAGTTGCTGTATTTAGGATTCACAAGGCCAGATATATGCTATATCACTCAACAACTGAGCCAATTTCTGCAAGAACCAACAGAAATTCATATGTCAGCAGCTATGCACATACTGAAGTATCTGAAGGGGACAGCAATGCTGGGATTGTTTTATCCAAGTATGAATCAGTTAGAGTTGAAGGCCTACTGCAACAATGATTATGATCAGAAGGGAGTAGTTGCAGTCACAGCTTTTAGTGATGCAGATTGGGCCAGGTGTACAGAAACAAGAAGATCTGTAGGTGGCTATTGTGTGTTTCTCGGGAAGTCACTGATTTCTTGGAAGGCAAAGAAACAGGCGACTGTGAGCAAATCTTCTGCAGAAGCAGAATACAGAGCCATGGCAAGCACTTCGTGCGAGGTGAAATGGCTAACATATCTGCTGGAAGAGTTCAAAGTTGAAGTAAAAAGGCCAATCCCACTTTATTGTGATAATAAGGCAGCTATTCATATAGCTGAGAATCCTGTGTTTCATGAGAGGACGAAGCACTTAGACATAGATTGTCATATTGTTCGAGCTCACATTCAGAGTGGACTTTTGACAACACCATTTGTGAAATCTTCAGCTCAATTGGCTGATATCTTTACAAAGCCTTTATCTTATGTTCAGACGTCAGCGGCATTGAAGGAAATGGGAGTAGTGCTGTTACCAGTCACAGCTTGAAGAATGTTGAAAGTGCAGAAGAATAAAGTGAAGAAGAAGAAGATGTTCATCACGTGAGGAGGGGGTGATGAAATAAATTGGTCACGTGTGATCATTAGTAAAACGGTGTAGTATTAATGTTTAGTGAAACGGGGTCGTTTTGTATAACGGTTTAATTGCTGGTGTGTTGCCAGCTGACTTGAGTTTTCTGTTATTGTTTCAAACGGTATATAACCGGTTGTAATCCCTCTCTTTCTTTTCAATGAATCTGGAAAATATCTTCTCCCAAATATTCAATTCTCTCTAGTTTAAGATCTACGGTTTTTAATTTTGAAAATAGTGGTCAATGGCTACGGTTACGATTTTGGTATTTCAAAAACCAAGGTTAATCAAAACCGACCGAATGTCAATTAAATATTAAAAAAATATAAAAATATTTATGTCGTAATGCCTTAAATCAATATAACACATTACGACAGAAAGCAACAGGGGCCCGTCGGTATATCTTGTTTCGTATTCGGATTAATATTGGCTTTCGATTTTCTACTTGAAAGCCACATTGTGGGGACATCGTGGGTTCCTATTCAGATTAGGTTAGATTGAGTACTAAAAATACTCTATTATGTAACCCTAATTTATAATTTGATTTTCCGCCTCCTAATAAAAGCTATTCTCGTTTCTGTGTTTTCGATTTGTAATCGAAAACACAACATTGGTGAACCACGTAAATCTGTGTTTTCGATTCTTATTTATTTATCTTTCTTGAATCCGTACAACAATTTATATTTGTATAATTATATATTATCCAAATATACTAATTAGTAATTAGTTACTTATTTAGTTACAATTATTTAGTTAAGTAATTATCTAAATATATAATGATTATCTTTTTCAAAGTAAGATACATGTAAAACCCTATATATCTTTTATTTTGTATATAAAACAAATTATAAAATCTTACTGCATAGAAGAAAGAATTTCTTTTCTTCCAACTCTTAACTCTGGAAAAACATAATATTCATTGACTAAATAAAAATGAGATTTAGTTTGTGCTAAAATTTGTTTATACGAATTAAAATATAAGTTGAATATCTAATATTATCGTTATAAATAAAAATAAATATTTTTTACTTATACAATCCATCCACATATTATTTTTTCATTTCTTTACTTTCCAGTCGATAGTCCACATAGACACAATGAGCACACATCTTCCTCTCCGCTGTTAATCTCTTCAACTCGTCATGAACCCGCCGTTTCACTCATAATAAAAATAAGAATTCTTTGATTACTTTTATTTTTATTTACTAATGCTTAAAAAACGAAATAGAAGGTTAATCGATCGAAATAATTAATTAACCGATTAGTGGTTAATAAAATTTAATAGACTAATATATGATTAGTTCTTTTTAAAAATCAATCAAATAGTTAACGGATCAAATTAATCTTACTAGACTGGTTAACCGGCTACGTATACCCTCAGCGGAGATTACTACAAAAATATTGGGCTTTAACAACCTTTCTATTTTATTTTATGGGTAACACTTTGTTAAAACCGTCCAATGGACTTAACTTTAAAAAGCCCATATATAAGTCAACTTTGAAATGAAGTCCACTCTTCACTTAAATCCACTTTCTGAAATCTCTCTTCCATCAAAATAACCAGATCATAAATCACCTTCTTCGATTGAACTATTTTTATAGAGTGGGCTATAAACCGAACAAATACAACTAAATCATATCACCAAAAATTTAATTCTTAATATATCATTATTTTTTATATATTATAATTTTAAACCATAACTTAAAAATTCTAGACTCCAATTCATAAATCATAAACACTATAAAATATATTCTAAACTTCTAATTTATAAATTTTAATCCTTAAAATATTTTAAAAATACTGATTTTACTAGTTTGATATAATTCAAAATGATGATTTGACATAGTTGTAAATAGATTTTAAAATAAGAATTTCTGTGTAATTTTCCCAAGAAATAATGAGGGAGAAACTTAGAAATGGGATGATTAAAATTAACAAAAGGTGAAATTGACACATTTGGTAAGGACAATTAACAAATGAATAACATATTTGATGAAGACGTTTACAAGATGTTCAATCTCACTTTAGCCTTGCAAATTTACATCTCTCTACAAAAACTTTGGTATGTCTCATTATCCAAAATCTCTCAATTTCTTCAGCTTTTCTGCCTGGAATTCTACCAGCAATCAAATCCCACCTGAACAAAAACCCAATCTGCAATGTAAGGATGAAATAAAATAGAAGAGATACACAAAATGTAATGACTGAGTGGAAAGTCTGAACAATGAACGATGCTAAAAACTTGCAATAGGGATAGGAAGTGTATTAAGAAATAGAAATTGGAGTCTAAGTGGATAATATATATATAATATTTAGGTATAATGTATTGGTTCGAGGATAAAATAGGTGGATGTTTATAGGCATGTAATGATTGGATCCTAAAGAAATGATACTATTGTCAACGAGATGGACAATGCTGATAAGCATTAGGTCGCATTCTATTAGAATCGGTGAATCCCCAACACCCATTTTCATAAGATTGGAGATGAGGCGGAAAATTATCCTTATTCATAAGGATGGATCGGGAGAGGAACAGTACAGTAATAACTAGCCCCACCTAATAGAACCTCCAACTATCTATGAATATATCCATTAATATATAATGCATTTTTTAATATTTACTAATTAATTTATAATTTATGATATTAATTATAGGATCATACCAAAATCAAAATTTGCAGTGATATAGAAAAGAAATTACCTATCTCCAACAAGCCTATGCATTCTATAGATGAGATCTTCTTCTTGGTGAGTCATCCTTATGAACTCCCACTCAATACTGCTAACCTCTGCATACAAAACACAGACATTTACTTACTTTCTTAATGGATTGAAATGAAAGAAATCCAGAATGCAGAAGAAATTAAGAAAAGGATTTACCATCAGACTCAGTAATGGCTGATCTTCGGCGGCGTCTACTGTCCATAGCAACACAATAAGAAGTTGAAGAATCTAAAGAGGAAGTTATATTATATCAAGAAAAAGCATGGGGAAATGGGAAACATCGATCTCAGCTCTCAACAAACTCTGCAACTTCTATTTATTTGTTCGCTTTGTTGACTGGTAGACTTGTCGTTAACAACAAAGCTTTCACCTTCCCAAACTCTTTATTTTAAACCCTATCTATACCGTCTGTCATCTTTCAATTTTGGAAAGGGTTAAGGGTTACACTGGTTTATGTATTGCTAATTTACATTTGTTATAAACTTTCAAAATATCTCCAATTTGTATAAAATGTTCCGTTAGTTTTGTCAACTTACATAAAATGTAATTAATTAATCATTCGGTTATATAAAAAAATCTGTATTCGAAGATGTGTTAAAAGTTCTTATTTGTTAAATTGTAAAACTTATATTCTCTAATATTAGAATAGAATACACCGGTCTTAATTGTTTTGCTTTTTCAAGACTCGTGCAACATACAATCCGGACAACCGATTGATTAATTGATTATATTTCACGCACTATCTGAAATATTTTATACAAATTTATATACACTATCAAGATATTTTAAATACATGAGGCCAAATTTAACCTTTTATATTTTTATTTAACTAATATCTCCTAAACCAATTGTCCTCCTTAATTCAGATTCAAGTCAAATAGATCCTTATTAGAATAAGTCTCCCACTAAATATTAAACTGGTTAAATTAACCACATCAACCATCTGTTTATGGTTTCTTTGCCTCTATAATACTATATATTTTTCTTTTCTTTATCATTTTTTGAAGTACAAATAAAATTTCAACAGGCCGATCACAAGATTTAGAATATATTTTTTCTTTATCATTAAAGGGATAAAAATTTGCTCTTCGATTACTAATGTTAAGAGTAAAATTACATCATTTTAGATATTAGAAGTAAAATTATTTCTAATTTAAAATGTTAGAGATATTTTTATACCTTGATCCGAGTTAATATTATAATTTTTATATTTAATTGTTACAGATAAGTAAGTTTAGAGTTTGTAAAGTTGTAGAAACTAATAAATTTATATGGACAAGTTTAAAGAGCTAATGATACAAAATAATAAGTTTACAAAATTGGTAAAATACTTGTAAAATTTAGAGAATCGGTCTATTATTATGGAACGGGTATGTATTAAACCTGAATTTAAACTAATATTTATATTTAATTAAATATATTCTAAATCTTGTAATCAGCCTGGGGATGAAGAGGTGTATATTGATCCTAAGAAAGCTGATGTCTACATCCATTTATTATTTAATGTTACACAATATTCAACTATGAATCTGCATGAACTCCATCTGTCTAAACTAACAATCCACGTGGCATCCACACAACAGTCATATAACATCAGTATATATATAAGTAATTAAATTAAATATAGAATATGAAATGAGAAATATGGAGAGTAGAGCAGGAGAAATAGGGAAGAAGATGAAAGTGATGGTTGCAATAGATGAAAGTGAAGGAAGCTTCTATGCTCTTCAATGGACACTCGACAACCTTATTAATTCCCTTTTTACTACTTCTAATGAACCTACCATTCAAGGTGGTTTAATAACGTTGCTTCATGTCCAGCAGCCTTTCAACCCCGCTGTTTACCCCATCGGTCCCGGTGGAGCTGGTAATTTCATTTCATATGTGTTTTTAAGTGTAAAGTAGATGGAATTTGATTTATTAATTAGTAATTGTTGTATAAATAATCCAGTTTTTTATATCCCAATCTCAGTAGTGGAATCGGTGAGGAAAGCTCGGCAAGAGACTTCTGCAGCATTGCTCGTCCGTGCATTAAACATGTGCAATGACAAGATGGTGAAAGCAGAAACTGTGATTCTCGAAGGAGATGCAAAAGACATGATTTGTCAGGCTACTGAGCAAAGGCCCATTGATCTCCTTGTTGTTGGCAGTCGCGACCTTGGCACAATTAAGAGGTCAATCATTCTAAATGTTACATTTTTTTAGATATAACTCTTAAAAATGTTTTGAATTTAACGGACACAGACATATGATCTAACAGACAAAGTCCATGTGAATATATTGTCCTGTTATAAATTTTTATGCTTGTGTTACAATATGCACTATCTGATAATTTGTTTATGTGTGTGTTTGATTGGTTGTAGGGCCTTCTTAGGGAGTGTAAGTGATTACTGTTCTCATTATGCAAAATGTCCTACTCTCATTGTCAAGCAACCAAGGGAGCTACTTACAAAGACCAGTTAGTATTTTAACAATATTGTAATAGGGTTATGAGATTTCTAGTTAATGTCTTCATTTGGTTTTTCTCATACTGTGAACACTTTGATGATGAAATCGTTATAGGTGGAGCTAGAAAAGAGTTCCATAGAGAGTTTCAGAATGAAATTTTACTAATAGGGGTAGGCAATGGGCTCAAAGATTACCCTGCCCTTGGCCATTTGGCCAAGTGGGGCCTCATCTCAATTAGGCTTGCCTTTTCGATGGGTGTGTAGAGATTTTTTGCCTTACCAAATATTTAAATTTTAATTATTACTGTAAATTATTATAATATTTAATATATATTATTCTAAAAAATAAACATGAAAAATAAAAAAAATACAAAAACGAAATAAAAGTGGAAAATGGTGCAAACGGTAAACTTAAAGAAATGTATAGATTTGGAAAGTTATGAAAACATAATAATAGGAAAAAATGTAGAAAAAATCTATGAAAATGCAAAAAAAAAAAAAAGAAAACTATAAAAAAATGTGGAAATCTATGAAAATTGGAAAGTTTTTTTCTTTTTTGCGTTTTCGTGTTTTTTTACATTTTCTTACTCTTTCATGTTATTCACGTTTTTTCATGTTTTCGTGTTTTTTTTTTTTTTTTTTGCGTTTTCTCACGTTTTCATATTTTATTTGTGTTTTTCACGTTTTTGTGTTTTTTATCATTTTTCGTGTTTTTCTTATTTTTCACATTTTCTTGTTTTTCATATTTTTCGTGTTTGGTCACTTTTTCGTATTCCCCTCCATCTCGCAAACCAAACAATGCTTTAGAGTTATAATATAAGTTAAAACAAATACGCAATTTTCCAAGTACAAAAATTAAAAAAAAAATAGAATCACCATTTAGCAAAGTCATAAGAGTTATAATATAAGTTAAAACAAATACGCAATTTTCCAAGTACAAAAATTAAAAAAAAAAATAGAATCACCATTTAGCAAAGTGATAAAAGTTATTGCATTGCATGTTTAGCCTAAACTAATAGGCACCCAGTCTAAAAACTAGGCTTAATAGGCACCCAGTCTTCTAAACTTGTAACTTTTTTCACCTGACCTTCTTAATTTATGGGACAACCTCTCAACCTCCTCAACTCTCCAAAAACATCACATACACTCTCTTACATTTCTATGTTCGGTTAAAATATTGACTCGTGTAGAAAACGTGTTTGGCTGTTGACCACACCAATGTAATGTGTCACTTTTTTATTAAAAATTTTCATTCTGACATAAGAATTCTGATCGAAATCCATCTCTGATAGTTATTCGCCGAGCACAAATGGGCTTGCTCGCCGAGCAGGGGTCTCAATGGAAAAATTTAATAAAAAAAATGATACGTGACATTGGTGTGGTCAATAGTCAAGCGTGTTTTCTCACGGGTCAATATTTTGAGCGAACATAAAGGTGTAAGGGGTTGTATGTGATGTTTTTGGAGAATTGAGGGGTTGAGAGGTTGTCCCCTAAATTGAAAGGGTCAGGTGAAAAAAATTACAAGTTTAGAAGGTTGGGTACTTATTAAACCTAAAAACTATAAGGAAAGTAACCGATAGATAGAAAAGGGAAAACAGCAAGAATAAAAGACAATATATGGTGGAATTTTTGGTAGGATTGACATATATACAACAAGTTTTGTGTTCTTCTGCCACCATAATTTGTAGAATAATACGATTAAGATAAGGTATAGTTTTAATTAGGGCATGTAATTTTGATAAATATTCAGAATTTGATATTGACAAAACATTGGAATAAATATTGTGCCATTTTATGAAAGAAGAAAGCACATTACTCTTAGAGCATCATTTTAATGGTAGAAATTAACTTCCAATTTTTATAAAATTTCATCTGAAAAATATAGAGGAGAATCTTAACATTTGAACCAAATGCATAAGGTGACTATTGGAGCAGCAACTGGGAAAGCACAAAAAATTCTCAAACAGATATGGATAGAATTCGGACTATGTCGCTTTCTTTAAGATGTTTGTAGAACTGCTAGAAAGTGCGAACAGATTAAATTTTGGTCGCTTCCAGGATAAAATAGCTCACTCGAAATACGAGTTCATATTGCACAGTACGAATCCGGTCTGTCTACACTCTTATTGCTTAGTTTAAAATTCAGTCCAAAATATTTGTTTGTATTGTATATAAAACGAAAATCACAACAAATAATATTTATAGAGTAAAAATAGAGTTGTTGCTCTAATTTGGTACAAAAGAATGTGGGAGACAAATCAGGAACTGAGGGAATAGGAATGATTGGTTCAGAAAGACCAAATCAAAAGAGACGTTTGAAAAAAGAAAAAAGATATTTAATTAATAAAATATTAATTCCGAAATTCTATAAAAAAAATAGTCTATACCAATCCGGTTTGGATTAGATAAACGGCGGCAGCGTGCGTGTGTGGTGTCGAGTATCAAGTAGGTTTTTACTTTTTCATAAAAATGTGTAAGGATTTTCTTTATAAATATGTGATTTCTAAGCAATATGAGATGTCATCATTCTTCTAAAGCTCTTTAAAAATAAAAACAACTGTGGCTTTTTTCATAAACTCAAATTGGGCCTAAAGTCTGGCCCAACAGTGACAAAAGAAAAGTCAAGAATAGTTGTTCTCTGATATACCCTTCAATCAAATGTTCTTTAGTTTGAAACATACAAAACTTATGTTCATATTATCGTATTTTGAAATATAACAAGCAAATGAGGTTGTTATGATTTGAATCCTCAACTACTACTTGATCTAAAATGCTTTGAAATCATGTGAATAAAATATTTGAATCAAAAGGTTAACTGATAATTAAAGTCAAAAAATATTTTTTTAGACTTAAAGTGTTAATCTAAAATTTTATCATATGACCTGGTGATTTATTATTTTATCACATTTGACTCATGAACTATTCCAATTGGTGAAATTTCATCCAATTTGAATGAAAACTTAACAAAACCGTTATCCCCATGATATATGGTGATTTTTGGACAATTAAACTTGATACGTGGAACATTTTAAGGTTTATTCGTTACATAAAAAAGTTTATGTAAAAATATATAATTAAGTAAAAATAAAAAAAATAAAAATATTCTCTAAAATAAAATTTATCAAGTTTATTGTTAAAATATCGTCAAATCAAATTTAAATTGTTGAAATAGATGATGAATCAAATGTGATAAAATAGTCAAAGGATAAAATTTGGACAAAGATTTAAGCATAGTTTTTATTATTATTTATCAAAAGAGAAATTTACAATTTGCTTGGTTGAACATATTAACTAAGGGGTATTTGATTATCTACTTTTCGCGTTCTGTTACCTTTTCACTTTAAAGTACATAGTTTTAGGTGTTTGGTTAGATACTTCCAGTTTGCTTTTTATAGTTGAAAAGTAATGCAGGAAATCTCTGATTTTTGGGAAAGCAGTTTTTTTCAAAGGCATAGCAAATTGTAACAATCAGCAAACAGAAACAATAAACAACAAGTAGCCAAACGGACTCTAAATTAACTTAGAGTAGCTTACTAAAAAGGTGGTGGTACACGTGAGACTCGTCTTTAGGCTTAGGTTAGACAATTGTGACTCGCCATTAAGAGAGAGTTTGTAACTGGAAAGTGTTGTATAGTTTTAAGTGTTGTAGCTTAATAATTCACGACTTGATTTTACGATTTTATATGATGGTTCATGTTAGCCGATTCCGAATCATTTCGAGACTAAGGTTTTGTTGTCGTTGTAGCTTAATATTTGATGTGACAAACAAAATTACAAGGTGAACTAATATATTCTCTTATTTGCTTGGCACATGTAACAACATTTGACACATACTATTAAATTGGAATTAAAATTTTACAAGAACAACACATTTTTTATATTATTGCACTTTTGTCACTGGCACATTTTGCTCTCTTCCTACTCATTTACAACTTTTTTGCTCACTACTTTAGCTTTTTAATTTTTGCACACATAAAGAAAATTCTAAACACCCTATTTGTAGTATGTTAAATTGATTTTGGACTAGAAATTAAATAGTTGAGGAAACAAGAAAAATCAACTAAACAAAACTTTAAAAATTTAGATATTATAATAGACTAGTCTAGAAATGAGTTTTATAAACTATTTTAGAAATTAATCTACTAATCATTTTTCAAAGTTGGGGATGATACTAATTAATTAATAGTACCTAGCCCCCAAAAACTTGTTGACATTCTAAACTTCGAAAATGTTTGATTAGTCTCTAAACCTTAATCAAAGTGCTTTATTGTCTTTAAAATTTCTTAAATTGACATACTAACCACTTAAACTTGCTTAAAAGGCATATTTACTTACTAAAAATGTATAAATCGATACACACTTTTTAAGTAAATTTAAAGAGTTAACGAGTACGGACAGATTTTTTGGACTAAAACTGATATATTCAGCCTACTAATAACTACTATAACATGCAATCGTTTTGCACATGTAGAGATGTAAATGAGTCGAGCCGCTCATGAGCGGCTCAGTGATCGGCTCGTTAAAAGCTCGGTTCGACTCGGCTCGATTTGTAAACGAGCTGCTCGTGAGCACGATTTACTGGCTCGATTTGTAAACGAGCCAAGCTTGAGCAGGCCAAAGCTCGGCTCGAAAGCTCGTGAGCAGGCTTGATTAGGACATTTATGAACAAATTTTAGTTTTGTAGAAAACTATATAGTTTTGTGTTAGTTCAAAAATATCTAAACTTAATAGTATTTCATTTGCTATTAGATGAGTTCGTTCACAAACATAATAAATGAGTAATAGACGAATTATTTATAAGCATCTTATTTATTTATTCACGAATTTTGCTTGTGAACTCATTTATGTACACAATTAAAGAAGTTATTTGCGAGCAAATTTCACAAATATAATTAACGATTTACTCCCAAACAATTCATGATTAGATAATTTTCTTAATGAACCAAATTCAAAGAGAATTTTGTGCTCGAAACAAGTTCGAAGCTCGGTTCGAGCTTGTTGAGCAAGCCAAAGCTCGGCTCGGACTCGAGCTCGTTAATTTTATAGGGAACCGAGCTGGAGCAGGTCAAAGCTCGCTCGACTCGGGTCGATTACAGCCCTATGCACATGGGCATACTAATAAACAACTTGCAATATTGTGGAGCCAAGCATCAATATTTTCTTAAATTCATGACCATAAAAAAAAGCATACATATATTGTAAGTTTCGTGTTTGGAATATGTTCCTAATTTTTTTGAACCTGAAAGTGAAACTTAAATAGATGGTGGATTTGCATCCATATAAATAGTGTTTACAAGCCATTCTGGTACAATAGTTGAAAAGAAATCGCTAGCATTGGAACAGGCAAGCCTAGCTATCAAATGAGCCACACTGTTCGCTAAACGAGAAATAAAACCTAATTTAAAAGATGGGATGGATCTTAGCAGGACTCGACAATCTTCTACAATCATACCAAATTCAGAAATATCTTACTTTTCAGAATGAATAGCATCTACCACAGCCTTAGCATCAGATTCAAATATAACAGCAGAAAAACCCATATTAGCAATCCATAACAAGCTCGTGCAGATTCCAAGAGCATCAATGACCCGTGGCTCCTTGATACTTGGGATAAGACTGCTACTACAAAAGAGAAATGCTTCCTTTCGTCCCTAATAACCGCTCCCATGCCGCTGCTCTTTAATTCATTGAAGATCGCCCCGTCAATATTGCATTTGATAAAGCCCGAGCTAGGCGTGTTCCATCTCTGGTGAGGATTTGGCGGAAAGTGGTTACCTCTCATCTGCTCGCCCTGTGTGCGCGGGAGTGGCTGAACGACCGTCGGTGGGACCGCCTGCATGTGCGTTGCTTGCATATGTCGATTGCCCGAAGCTGGTGCCTTCTGTTGATAGGCTTTCCAGTCCTGAACAACCTCCAAACTGATTCGCCAAGTCGTGTCTGCCGGCCACCATCTCATGTGCCATAGGACTCTGTTTCTGTGGTCCCAGATTGCTTTCAGCGCACAACAGATTCTAACTATTTCTTCCAGATTTGAGTCGCTCAAGGCTTGAAGAAGCCACTCATCAATGTGTCTGTTGTCCATTCTCGGCGCAGGAACTCCTGCTACACGCTAAATGTCACCTGCGAAACAACAATCAATAAATAAATTGTTATCCGTCTCTTCTTGCTCCACACATACTAGGCATTCAGTTGAAATGGGGACTCTTCTCTGGGCCAACCGAGCTCTAGTGGGTAAACACTTTGAACACAGACGCCAAATAAACTGTTTCAGCTTAGGGGGAATCATCAACTTCTACAACCTCTTCCAACCCTACTGGGCTCTGCTAGCTTCTACTAACCCCATACCTGACAAGTAGCCTGAGTGAACATTGTAGTGTCCATCCTTTGACTAATGCCAGATTCTCATATCTTCCCCCGCATTGTATGGCAAAATAATATCACTAATGGCCTGCACTTCCACTTCGCTAAAACAGCCGTTTAGTCTCTGCATATCCCACCCTCTCCCATTTTCAAGAAACAAGTCCGCTACCATCAAATTCTCCATTCCAGGGACCAAAAAGGAATTTATGCAAAAACCCTCTAGATTAGGAACCCACTCATCCTCCCAAACTATGATTGATCTACCATTTTCCACTCTCCATCTAACCCCTGTTTTCAATATACTAATGCCTTCCCATATACTTCTCCAAACCATACTAGGATTATTGCCTAATTTGGAGAGAAGTAAGTCCTCCCTAGGGTAATATTTAGCTTTGAACATTTGACTCACTAAAGTATTTGGGAATTTTAGTAATTTTCATCCCTGTTTACCTAACATTGCTAGATTAAACATATGTAGATTCTTAAAACCCATCCCACCTGAATCTTTTGGTCTACACAATTTACCCCAATCAAACCAATGAATGTTTCTTCTACCCTCAGGTTTCATACCCCACCAAAAGGAATTCATTAATTTTTGCAGCTCATCATGGATAGATAAGGGTAAAAGGAACGTATTCATACAAAAGGTTGGTAAGGCTTGAGCCACATACTTAAGAAGCACCTCTTTCCCAGCCTAGGAAAGGAATTTAAGACCCCACGCACCAAACTTCTTGCGTAGCCTATCTATCAGGAAAGCAAAAATCCTGCGTTTGGAACGCCCAATGAGTGATGGTAATCCCAGATACCTGCCTATGTCGAGAGGAGTGCACACACCCAATAACGCTTTGATCTGTGTTCGCATTGGTTCAGACACATTAAGGCTGGAAAAAACCCCTGATTTGCTCAAGTTTACTGTCTGACTCGAAGCCACTTCATATTCTTACAGGATGTTCATGACCTTTCTAGACTCATCAATAGTTGCCCTAAAGAATAAAAAATTGTCATCAGCAAAGAAGAGGTGTGTTACCGCCGGTGCCCTTCTGCAGATCCTACAGCCTGAAATAAGCCCTTCTACTTCAGCTTTTCTGATAAGTTTAGATAAGATTTCAGCACACAGTATAAAAAGGTAGGGGGATAGGGGATCCCCTTACCTTAATCCTCTACCAGGGACAACTTAAGTATTAATTAACACAACAGAGAAAAAGAAAGAAAAAAACAAAGTATATATGTGCAACTTAAAACCTTTTGAAACTAAATATCAAAAAAAAAAACTTTTGAAATTTTCCATAAAAAAAAACTCTTGAAACAAAGAAATTATGAGTTCTGAGAGCCTGTTTGGTTCAGCTGTTAGCTAACAGCTGTTGCAGTTGCTATTAGCTGTTTACAGTTGCAGTAAGCTGTTCGTGGTAGCTAACATTCGTGGTTGCTGTTAGCTGTTTGTTATTAGTTGTTTAATTACTAGTGTTTGGTAAAATTATATTAAATGGTTGTTGTTCGGATTTAAAATGTCTAAAATGGACATGTTTTAAATTAATCAATGATGAAATTATAAAAGAAAAAACGTGAAAAAATGGCCATAACGTTTACAACTAGGAATAATTTTACTCTTAACGTCTAAAATGGTGCAATTTGACATATAACGCTAGCGGCTAATATCAATTTTAGGGGGTGCCAACCTAGTTGGGATGTCTTTCGCTCATCCTTACCAGCTTTTAATTAAAAAATATAAAATTGAAAATTAATATTTATAAATTGGTGAAATATTTGAAATTTTTTTGTCCAACTCGTACAAAAGACAATATATTTTTTTAGGGTAAATTCCAAAAAAACACCTATGGTTTCATCGATTTCCAAATAAACCCCTGTA
This sequence comes from Euphorbia lathyris, assembly GCF_963576675.1. Taxonomy (NCBI): domain Eukaryota; kingdom Viridiplantae; phylum Streptophyta; class Magnoliopsida; order Malpighiales; family Euphorbiaceae; genus Euphorbia; species Euphorbia lathyris. Next base: position 20,598,635 of record NC_088910.1, on the reverse strand, counting down.
TTTTGTTTTTACCAAAAAAAAGGAGCGTGGTTTACGCCGTTACTCGAAAAACGAAAAATGGGTTAACAGTATTAAAAATGCTGACGTGGCAAAGGGTAAAGTTGGAAAACGATTTTTTTTTTATTTTTTTATTTTTCTTTTTTCTGCTTCTGCTGCTTCTGCTTCTGCTGCTTCTTCTTCCCCCTCCTCCTCCTCCTCTTCTTCTTCTTCTTCCCCTCTCTCTCTCGCTTCTCTTTTTCATCCTCTCTCTCTTCCCTTCTTCTTCTTTTTTTGTTTCAATTTCAGATTTTCAAAATCGGAAATCTGAAAATTTCAGATTTCTAGAATCGGAAATCTGGAAATTTTCAGATTCCTGGAAATTCTAGGAATCTGGAAATTTTCAGATTTTCGATTTTGGAAATCTGGAATTGCCAGAAATCTGGAAATTTCAGATTTCCGAAATCGGAAATCTGAGAATTTCCGATTAAAAAAAAGAAGAAAAAGAGGAAGGAGAAGAGAGAGAGGAAGAAGGAGAAAAGAAGAAGAAGAAGAAGAAGAAGAATGAGAAGGAATGAAGGAAGGAAGGAAGGAAGAAGAAGAAGAAGAAGAAGAAGAAGAAGAAGAAGAAGAAGAAGAAGAAGAAGAAGAAGAAGAAGAAGAAGAAGAAGAAGAAGAAAGAAAAAATTAAAAAAATTCGGAATTTCCAATTTTACCCCTCATTTTTAACACTGTTAACCCATTTTTTGTTTTTCGGGTAACGGTGTAAACCACACTCCTTTTTTTTGGTAAAAATAAACCACAAGGGTTTATTTGGAATCGGTGAAACCACAGAGTTTTTTTTTGGAATTTACCCATTTTTTTATTTTCTTAAAAAAAAAATTCATGTCTAATCATATGTTTGTGATCTGTTACTTACGATGATAAAATGGTGCACATGTGAAGTGCAGATGGCAATATTCGTGACCAAGAGACAGTTTGATAAATTATTTTTTAAATTGATCCAACTTGTCAATGTTAGGGGTAAAATTGCTTTTGGCTGCCAACATTAGGGGTATAATTGCATCATTTTAGACGTTAAGGATAAAATTGCTTCTAGCTATAAATGTTAGGGGTATTTTTACACCTTATCCTATTATAAAATAAAAAATATGTTAGACAAATTACTAAAAATAATCTATATAAAAAATAAAAAATTTATTGAACGTAATAAAATTGTATTCTTCTGGCAATTATGTTGTAGGAAATATAAATAATGTAAAAGAATAAACATATTTTGTGAAAATAAGAAGGATAATTCTGTTAATAACAACTAACTACAAACAACTGTTTATGAAAAGCTTCAAATAGGAGCTTTTCGTGAAACGCTCCAAAACGCTACAGTTTTCAGAGAAAATGTTAAACGCTGTAGTTATATAAACCTAACCAAACGTTATATTTCCTGCGGTTTGGAGTGAAACACTAAACGCTCCTCCGAAAAGCTGAAACAAACACCCTCTCAATCAATAATAATTATGCACATTCAATATCTCTGATTAATTTTATTTATTCATTTTTTTGTTACTAAATCTCTGATTAATAAAAAAAAATATTGAACTTGAAATGTGTAGGAGTAGAACTAGAACTAAAAACTTGACAGGCCAATGAAGAAAAATGGTAAGAAAACAAAGATATTTTGCTATTAAGAATAGTGACGGAATATCAGTCGTTAATACTATTTATATCGCCAAAATTATCACAAATTCTGTAAATCCCGAAATTACTAACATGAGTTTCAAGTTTCATCTGAAAATCTAATTTTTTGTTATTTTCTTTCAAGTTGGTGGTGGTGGAGGAGGACGACTAATGACCTTTTATAGTCCTGCCTTTGAGTATAGGAATGTGGTATTTGTTTATGCAAAAAGAGGACATATACTTTACATATTAGCAAGAAAAAAAAAATTAGTTGATAGTACTATATGACACGTTAACTTTGATGACGGGGTACATTTACTTTACTGATACAATGAAATATTGACTTGATGATGTAGCATGTTGGGTTGATGAGATGCGAACCAGTGTTAGTAAAAAAATAATTGTGATACAGATTGAACGCACGTGATGTTGTAAATAAAGTAATGGTAAAGTAGTAAATATCATAATGGGAGCAACTGTAAATAAGGGTTGCAGACTTGTAATTAGGACACCAAGTACAAAGGATGAACTTGCTCATTAAGTTATGCCACACGCCGTGTGGATTTTGTGATACACCATGTGGGCCTTAAATCCGACAATCCATATGACGCGTTGGAATATCCACACGTTGTGTGAATTAAGTAAAAAGAAGTAGAACCTCTTCTTTTATGGCAACACGTTGTGTGGACTAACTCACACGTCGTGTGTACTCTTTTCTCTCGTCTTTACAGCTGCTCTTTGAACCACATGACGTGTGGCTGTCCAACATACTGTGTGGGCTATGTTTTCATCGAATTCTCATTCTCCTCATATGGTTCTTTATCTCTCCACCAGATGTGTCGTCCCTTTGAGCCTGAATCCTCTAACAAAAAATTTATGTTCTCATCATTCTCTCTTTCTTGAAAAGATTTAGAGCCCTACAAGCGTCATTTGATTCCCATACTAAAAAACTTCATCCAAATTTATGTCCACTAGGGCTGCTCCCTACCTTCAATAACTTATCGAGGTTGGATAGGCACCGAGTACGACGTCTTATGGGTTGACATCAAGGTGGTTTCATGCTCGTCTTTCCACTTAGGTTATCTATGACTACTCAAGTTTTGTGTAACAAGCTTATAGAAGGTACACATTGCAACAAAATTTCCCATAGCTCCATCACGACTTTGTGCAAATCGACTCATGCTTTCTCTAGGATTCTTTTCATTGACCTGGATACTGAGTCCTTTCTTGACATATCCCCCAAAGATTGAGCTCCTCCTTAAAAAATGGTACTTGATAATAAAGACATAGAATGAATGCTTCCCTAACAAGGCTATCATAGCTCTAAATTGAAGTAAGTTGACAAAATACACAACAACGAGTTTAAAAATTACTCGATGGAGGACTTGAGTCAACAACCTCTCTTACATGTGTTAAGGCCATTCCTCATGCCAAGGGGCACCACTAGAGGAATGCCTGAAGACCCATCAACCGGAATCAAAGGGATGTGGCATGCTTTTCTCACCCCAACAAGGGTTGGTTCTCCTTGCATTGAATTAGTTTTCTCCACCAAGTCGGAAACTGGATAACTCAATACATCTTCCTTTTGCGCCAGTTCCCGAGTCAGACAAGCGATCAATGTGGCCTTCCTCCCCTCACTAGAAGAACTCATCAATGGTGTGAGGATATATTTGATCATATCCTTGAATATGGTGTAGGTATTGCTCATCCCGCATGCATCTCGATCAAATTGCCAAGGCCTTCCTAAGAGAAAATGGTAAACATGCATCTTAACTACATCGCATAGAACCTCGTTTTTTTATGCCCCAATGGAAATAGGAACTTTAGAATGATTAGTGATGTGGACATTGTTTGGGTCATGATCTTTGATCCAACCAATCTTGTATTTATTAAACCAATCCAATATAGGCTAGGATATGGTTCGGGATATGATATGGGGATTTTTTTTTGCAACCAATCCAATACAAGTTAGGATATGGTTCAGGGTACTAAACCAAACTATCTCAACGGTTCGGCTAAGAATGTGCTCTTTGCTTCTGTTAAACCCAAAATATACCTAAAATATCATTAATATTTACGTCAGTTTTGCTATGAAATTATGTTGTTTATATCTATTTAGAGTACTTTTACGTCCGAATATGTTTTTTTCATGCAAGATACCTAAATATTTGGTAAAATACAAATAGGAATGAAAACAGGTCAAAAACGAAGGAAAAACCCTAAGTTACGAGCCAAAAAGACGAAGAATTCAGCACAGCGATACGAGGAAGATGGGAATAGAGTCAGAATCGAGAAGAACATCCCGAATCTCGGCAGAGATTCTCGATCGCGACACACCTTTTTCAGGCACTTCGCCTGTTCGTTTCGAAGGATAAAAATTGCTCCCCTAATTTCGGCAGGGATTCTATGATCTCGGTAACATCAGAAATTCCTGCAGCACATCTTTCACATGTTTAATTTTAAAGAAACGCGTCCGTTTGAGTGGATAGAAACGTTTCTTCGTAGCAGACACGACCTTTAGACACGACTTTTCAACATCTATAAATAAAGAGTTGATTTCAGAGTTCAAGGAGAGTGAGGATTAATTAAGAAGAGTGCAGAATTTATGCAGAAACTCTGACTCATAAACGAGTCAGAGATTAGATTTCATTTCTGTAAAGCAATCTTGTTGTACACAAGTTGTTCTTAAATTAATTACAAACACAATAGCAATTAGATTTAGATTAAGATCTGTTCGAATACTAGTTAACATTTTGGTAGTAGAAATACCATCTCTATTACGAAGATTCAGCGAGAAGATTAAGTAGCGGATTCGACCTCGTAGCCTGACAAACTCTAACGAGATTTGAGGAAAGGATTGACGACCCGGAACTCCAATATCGTTTTGAATGCTTTCATGCTTTTTGTTCTCTGTAAACTTGTATCAATTCACACTTCATCTAATAAAAGTTTATGCAATTCAATATATTTTTATGTAGCACTTTGGAAAATGATCTGAAGTGAGTTCTGGTGTTTTCATTAAAATGTAGTTAAATTCAAAATATTTACAAGTAATCTTTGTCGAACACTTGGACAAATTCATTCTTACGGACGATATAATCGTTAGGTCGGCTTATCAGAAATAAGTATTAATTTGATTAAGGTAGCGATCTTGCCCGACCATAGGAAGATCGTCTGCGGTTCAAAGCCTTTTAATTGAAGGGGTTTACGTTATTACACATTTATAATTTTTACAAAGTTTAAAGTTGTTTTCTTTGCTTAATGCAAACGAGTACAATTATTCTCTTATTTTAAACACTAAACGTTTCTGTTTTGTAATTCAAACCCAAAACAGAATTGATTTCTAACATTCTACATAATTTCTAATCTGATTCTTATTAATTCAATCTCAAAACCAAATTCTATTAAACGATTTTCCATATTATAAACCTAAAACGTGAATCAAACTGAATTGAAATAAGTTTTTGTTAAAAAATGTTCCCTGTGAGATCGATATCTTTTTATTACTACAAGCGAAACCGTACACTTGCTGAAATCGCTCAACGGCTTCCCCCATTAATAATCAGCTCACATTTCTTCCCAATGATTAGGCATCGAGTTCTAAACAACTGATGTTTGGGTCATAATCTTTCTCACTTGTTATTAGCTCATTTTTTAGAATATGAATGACACATTCATCCTTAGAGGAACCACTATCAAGTGGGTCATAACACACACCCTCGTTTTCTTCCTCATCATATCCCTACACTACCATGTTGGCACTCCTACCTCTTTGGGCATTCATTAGAATTATATCCCGACTCGTTATATTTAAAACACTTGAAAGGTGCCAGTTTAACATAGGGTTTATTATTTCGAGGTGGATGTGAGGCTCCCTCACCTTGCCTTCGATCTCCCATAGGAATTCTCCCTGCATCGAGACTCTTAGCCCTACTAGCACTTTTAATTTGCTTCCCCTTATCTATTAATTCCAATTATTCTCAAGTGGACATGTTGTTATCTCCTCCCATCTGTCTAAAGCTCCCTCGACTCATTATGCTTCATTGAGACTCCACCTATAATGCTAAGTTTATTGCATCTTGCACCTGAATTACCATTTGACTCTCAATCTTATCTTGTATGATGTGTCACAACCCCTCTATGTACCTCGAAGTCTTTTGACTCTCAATTTCTAACAATTGAGTCCTTGTTAAAAGCCTTAACAACTCCGGCATGCACTCTTGCACACTCCGACTACTTTGTGCACAATGGTTGTACGCACTATAAAGGTATTGCTCATAATCCGATGGTAAGAATCTCCCATTCAACATCGCTTTCATCTATAACCAAGACCGAATCAGTTCTCGACCTCCTTTTCTTCTTTCTTTCCTAACGTAATCCCACTTTACTGAAGCTCCTCCTTTTAATCTATAGGCAACCAACCTCACTTTCCATTGGTCCGGAATTCCCTCATACTTAAAGAACATCTCAACCTCGAACAACCAATCAAGAAAATCTTCTATATCCAACTCGCCCCTAAAGGCATACAAATCCACTTTCAATTTGAATACATCATCTCTATCAAAATTAGTTCTATGTGGATTTCTAACATGCTCATTTCCACTTAATAAATTTCTCCCAACAAATCCTATATTTCTATCACTATTGTGCCCATCATCTTCATCATCAAATTCAAACTCATCGGTATCACTATCATACTCATCAGCTAGCAAATAGTTAGATCGTCTTACCTCTTGTCGCCTAGGACCCCTCAGATTCGGGTTTGGTGGAAGCGGATTTCTCCTAGGTGGAAGTGGTGATTATTGTGGTTGTGGAATATGAACTTCTTCATTTCTCCTTGGATTTCCTACCAATGCTTGTTGGAACATGCATTGAACATCAATCCTCAATTGCTCAATGGCGGCTCTCATTTATTCTTCTGAGTTTTTCTTTTACTCATTTGAAATCATTAATTGCTCTTTAACTTCAAGCATCAACTCATCAATATTCTTATCATAACCCTCCATAGTTTCTTGTGGGATTCTTAGTTTAACATGCCAAAAAGAAGTCTCAAGTTAGGAAACGGTTTGCTCTGATACCAATCAATACAGATTTAACACGAGATAATAGTTTTGATCTTAATCTAACACAGAACTAATCATTCTCTACCTAAAACTAGAAGGAAATGATCTTAAAGGTTTGTAACATTAGCCTCCAAAAGAGATAAAAATATTTTGATTCATGAAAAGATGCATCCTTTACAAAAAAAAAAAAAAATATGGGTTTATATACCTCTTAGACAGTAGGCTATTACAGACCTTAAAGTCCCCAAAGCAATATTAAGATAACCTAAATGCAAAAGACTAAAATGGACACAAATAAAGCAATGGTAAAGTAGTAAATAAACATAATGGATGAACTGTAAATAAATGGTGGTTGACTTGTAATTAGGACACCAAGTAGAAAGGAATAACTTGTTGATTAAGTTAGGCCAGACATCGAGTGTGCCTCAAATCTGACAATCCATATGACGTATTGGAATATCCACACAACATGTGAACTAAGTAAAAAAAAAAAAAAAAAGCAGAACCTCCTATTTTCTAATCACACTGTGTTGAGTCTTTTCTCTCGTCTTTACAACTGTATTTCGAAACATTTGATGTGTGGCTGCCCAACATTCTGTGTGGACCCTGTTTTCATCGAATTCTCATTCTCCTCATGCGGCTCTTCATCTTTCCACCCGACATATCGTCTCTTTGAGCCTGAATCCTCCGACAACGAATTTATGTCCTCATCATTTTACTAACTTATAAAACACATGTTTGTTTTTGCAAAAATAATTACCACATTTCTCTAATAATTTACTTAGAAATGGATGAAATCATAGATTTTGTTTTTTAAAAAAATATATAAATATTATTAATTCATCAAATTTCAATATATTACTTTGAAAGTATTATAGAATTTCTCTTTTTTAATTCTACAAATTTCTACAACAACAAAATACGATTAGTACGAGAGAGAGAGAGAGATGTATATGACACGAATTAGGCATCAAAATCTTCAAATGGAGGATAAAGCAAGAATTGTATTTTAAAAGGGGCAGTTGAAAAAAAGATATGGAAGACAGGCAAAAGGGATCATTATCTCACAAAATATGTCATATGTATGGCTCTCTCTCTATATCATTTTTTTAATTAATGTGGCAATAAATTGTCATCCACTTCTATATTTATATATATATATATATATATAATGCATAAATTTCACAAACAATAAGCCTCAATCAAATGTGCTTTATATTATGATAATCAATTTAATTATTTTCTCCAAAAAGATGTAAAAAAAAAAAAAAAGCATTAGCCATACAATTGAAAAAAAAAAAAAAAGATACGGATTAATAAAGAGAGATAATTTTCAAGCTAAACTTAAAGGAGTTGTGAAACCCAAGATTCACGAGTTAAACCTTTAAAAATTGAAAAAGTTCTCATTGTTAAAAGTATGAACCGTAACAAGCTCTTAAATAGAAATACTGTATATTTTAGATTGATAGAAAGAGTTGAATTTATATCATCTTTAAAACGCTAAAGAACAAGTTACATAAAAGCCAAATGACATAAATAATTAAAGGGATAAGGATAAAGGTAAAAGAGATAAGTGTAAAGGGTGGCAAGCTTGTAAATAAGTTAAGGGTCTGAGTTGTAAATAATAAATGACAAACTTGTAATTAAGAGAAAGTTAGAGAAGTGGAAAGGTTAACTTGTATAATCTTTTTTTTTAAAAGTCCACACGCTGTGTTTGAAAGCCACACGTTGTGTGTGAAAGCGACATGTCGTGTGGGATTTGTGCTTAAACTTTTCTATAATATTTTTAAAGTCCACACGCTATGTGGAAAAGTCGCACGACGTGTGAATTACTAAATGAGAAGCAGAAACTTTTCTTTTCACACGACGTGTGGGTTTTCCACATAGTGTATGGCCTCTATAAATGACATTCTCTTTGCTTCAGTGTGTTGCTCCTAGTGGTGAATACAGGATTGTTCGGTTGAGGGGGCCGATTTTACACGTGCATGTGTAAAAAAAAAAATTGTTAAATCGAACTTGTTCAAATCTTTTTCGTATATATACATTATAATCCAAATGGTCAAGAATCAATTTTTAAGTATAATGTAAAACTTCTCAAAATTAAGCTACATTATGTTTAAGATTTTTAACATGTATAAAAATTTGTGTCTAATAGAAAAATCGGATTTAGGGACTTAATAATAGACAAAAAAAAAATTAGAAATTTGAATTTAAGGATTCTGAGAGAGCCTAACAGGACCTGGACCAATTTTGGTGGTGCTAATTCAACACCGTACCAAAATTTCTTGGAGATATGAGGACCGGAACCACCACAACCTCAAATTTTGTAGAGACAACGGTGGTTCCGGTGGCCGGAGGGGCTCGAGCCCTCCTATAGGATAAATGGTTGGGATAAGGATAAAAATATGATAGTCGAGAATTATTATTCAAATGGGATAGGGATAAGGATAAAATAATACATTTTACTATTTTAACCTTATTTAAACCTTATTTAAACTACATAACATTAATTTGAGGGATGAGATAGACTTTTCCATCCTATTAAAATCGCATGAGCTTATCTCACCTCCTTATAGCACCCCCTCCCGGGTATAGGATTTGAGGGATAAAAAGTTTATCCCTCATTCGTCTCACTCTTCTATCTCCCAAACAAACACGGGATAACTTATTTCGTATTTTTTTTTATCCCTATCCTACTTTCTATATCCCTCCTAACAAACACCCCGTAAGGGTAAAATTGTTCATAGCTATAAATGTTAGAGGTATTTTTGCACCTTATCCTATTATAAAATAAAAAAATATGTTACGCAAATTAATAAAAATAATCTATATAAAACAATAAAAAATTTATTGAACGTAACAAAACATTGTCCTTACGGCAATTATGTTGTAGAAATATAAATAATGGTAAATGAGAGACATATTTTGTGGAAATTAAAAGATAATTTCATTAATAACAAATAACTACAAACAGACGCTGCGGTTATATAAACATAATCAAACGCTATATTTTCTGCAGTTTGGTGTGAAACGTTAAATGTTTCTCCGAAAAACTGAAACAAACACCCTCTAATTGTTAATTTATTATTTTATTTGTATAATTTTCCCCCACTAGTTGAAAATTCTGGATCCGTCCCTGCATTCGTTTTCTCTCATTTAATCGACTAAGGGCCCGTTTGTTTTACCTACTGTTTGCTGTTGCTGTTTGCTGTTTGTTGTTGCCGTTTGCTGTTTGCTGTTGGAAAAGGCTGCTTTTCCAAAAAGCAGAGATTCTCTGCTTTTCCAAAAGGCTGCTTTTCAGGTGTAAAAAGCAAACAGGAGGTCAGTAACCAAACACTTACTACTGCTTTTCAACTGTAAAAGGCAAACAGGAGAAGTCTAACCAAACACCTAAAACTCTGTCTTTTAAAATGAAAAGGCAAACAGGAGGTGAAAAGTAGGTAAACAAACACCCTCTAAATGTCCGCATCAAAATATTGAATGAAGAAAGAAAATTGAATAATATAATTCAGAGGAATATATAGCTTGATTCGTAGTAAAAATTCTCCCCATTTTCTAAGAACCATTTGAGAGGAAAAAAAAAAAAAAGAACCCCGATTTTATGGAGACAACTAATAGGATCATTGATGATGACAGTCATTTGGTGATAACAAATTTAATGACTGATATAAGTTATTCCAAACAAAGCATACTTTGCTTTTTCTTTTCTTTTTTTCTTTTTCGGATTTATTTTTTATTGAAAAAAAAATCACTCATAATTATTTTAAAGAGAAGTAAATTAAAATAAAATTTGGCGTATTTTTAAAGGGATGAGTTTAAAAAAAAAAAAAACCCATGATTTTGGGTAATGGGTTTTGATATTTTGAGGATTGTGGTATATTTATATCATGAAATGAATTTGTAACTTTAAATGTTATAAAAAAATTATTAGTAAGAGCATCTTCAACCGCCTTTTAAGTTGACTCTTAAGTTAAAATTTGAGAAAAGAAAATGAAAAATCAGCTCTAACAGTTTCTTAATGACTCATCAAATCACTAAAAGCATCTTCATCTTCTCTATTAATAGAGAGACTCTCTCCATCTCTTAATGTCTTTTAATTCATTTTTTTTTTAATAATTTATTATTGAAGAGTCTCTCCTTACACTATTGGTAAATATAACAACAATTAATATTTTTAATGATAAAATAATAAATAAGAAGTAAATATAAAGAATATTGTTTCTTAAATCACTAACGGAGTGTTTGTTAGAGGGGATAAAGACACGGGGATATGGATAAAAAAAACTGAGACTAGTTATCCCATGTTTGTTTTAGAGATGGGTTAGGGAGATAAGCGAGAGATATGAGTCTTATCCTTCAAATCTTATACCCAAGAGAGGGGTGGTATAAGAAGGTGAGATAAGCTCCTACGATTTTAATAGGATGGAAAAGTATATTTTATCCCTCAAATTAATTAATGTTATATAGTTTAAATAAGATTAAAATAGTAAAATGTATTATTTTATCCCTATCCCTATCTCACATACCAAATATTGAATAATAATTTTCGACCATCCTATTTTTATCCTTATCCCAACCATTTATCTTTTTTCCTATCACAATCTTTATCCTTATTCTTTATTCCTATCCCAATTCAAATACCCCGTAAAAATCAATTATTTATATTATTTTTAAAAAATACGCTAAAAGTCTAATTAAATCAAAGTCTAACGAAATTTTTGATATATCTGTTAAAGTTGATAACGTGGTGGAATGCATTTATGTAACTCATTTAAAAAAAACATGTGCAAAGATAAATTGCAAAATGATAGTCCGAATGAAATTCATTGTCTTCACTCAATCGGCAAAAATTCTGAATGAAAATCGCGACTTAAAGTTATTTGGTATATCTATAAAAATAATGAAGTAAAATAATTAGACAAAAAAAAAGCGATTGGATAAAAATTTCCTTTGATTTTAGAAGTGCTACTATTTTTTTTTTTTTTTGTTTCTAACGTTAAAAACCAAATGTACCATTTCATAAAAAAAAAAATACTATAATCTTTAAAATGTCAAATCCTAAAACCAAGAAATTTTTTTAACACTTTTTTTTTTTTTTTGAAAAAATGCTAAAATTTCATTAGATAATAAAATAAGTATATTAATAGTATGAAAACAATAAGGAATAAAACCTTACGTATATGTTTAATACATAATCCACGAATGCAAGAAATAAACTATAAAGAGTAAAAAAAACATTAAAAATATCGCTAACACAAACAACAAATGAAACATTTATTGTTCGTGATTCCAAATTCGCAGAGAAGCAAATGTAGTTTTGATTTCTTCATTTACTTATCATTTTTGTAATTGATAGTTTGGAAAGCGACCAAAAAAACCTAAACATGCCAACTAAGTTGTCTCCCGAGAAAACACGGTGCATTTATGAAGAGAAGAATGTGATATACTTTATTATTATAAAAAAAATAATACTATTAAAAAAAATTTATTAACATTGTCCAACTTTGTTGTCGACTATTTACATATAATATAATTCATCAAAAACTATGAAAACAATGTTTTTAAAGTCTTAAATCATATCATAAAAAGTATAAAACGTAATTAAACCAAAATATCTGAAAATAATAAACACAATGCATGAATAACAATGTGATAATATTAAAAAATGAATTATAATAAAGCAAAAAATAAGTAATAAAAGAACATTTTTGTTTATCGTCACTTAAGTGGTGGCAAGGTGGTTCTGGCAGCTAAAAATTGTTTAGGGGCCAAAAACAATCCAGAAAAACAAATCGGAGAAAATTAGGATAGATTCTCGAATTTGAATGCCTAAACGGGGCCTAAACAGTTCATGCGGTCTTGTTTTCGTTAAATATTAATATTTGATATTACTTTTTTTCTAATAGTATAAAATTCAAAGGTTTTTTTTTTTTTTTTGCAACGAAAAATAACATATTTTTTATTTTGCAAATATGTGAAATTTTTTGTTTAAGAAACAACTTTATTAAGCCAAATCAACTAAAAAAACATCGGGTGGATCATAAGCCCACACACCATGAATAGACTTAGAAGTAACATTTCTCACTATAGAATGAGCTGCCAAATTCGATGGACGTCTAACAAATGAGATAGAGCAATGATCTAACTCTTTCAAAAAAAACTAGCACAATGATTTAAAAAAAAAAAAACATCAGACATATAAGAATGAGCTAACTTTGGGTTATTGGTAGCTTGAACATCAACTAAATAATCTGACTAAATTTCCACCTTCCTCAAATTGCAAGACTTTATCCAACGGAAAGCTTCTTTAATAGCTAGAGCTTCAGAAAGAACATGATCATAGAGACCAGAAAAAGCACCATGATAGGTTGATATAAAATCACCAAGATGATTACGAACTAGAAGACCACACGAACTGTAGCCCCCTTCTTGAAAAACACCAATGTCTACATTACACACTAATAGGGCTGTCAATATGGGTCACAACACGATAACACGATTCACGTAACACGGAAATTAAACGAATTAGGATTGAGATAAATGGGTTTGAGTCATAAATGGGTCGACACGTCTCACTCGTAAAATAAACGGGTCGGATCGCGGGTTGACTCACGAATTCGTTGTAACCCGTATAACTTAGACGAGTCTATGGGTCGTGTCAACCCAACCCGTGAACCCATCTAACCTGACCCATCTAACCCATATATCATGTAAATATAAAAAGTTTTATGGATATTAAAGTAATTTTAATTTTTAACCCTAATCTCTCTATATATATATATATATTAGTAGGATTACAGAACACGTTAGGTTTCCAACTTTCTTTCTCTAACAATTTGTGATGCCTGCCTCTCTTCATTGACATCCGGTCAATGCTTCAGTCTCTAACTGCAAGTAAGTCTTTTGTTGAGTCAACTTCTAGTAGGATATGTCTAACTTCTGATTGTTGGTCTTCTATTACAACAGATGGGTATATCTGTTTGATCAGACATTTTATTGATGAAGATTGGAATATTCAAAAGAGAATTTTAAACTTTTGTTATTTGCTTCCTCCACATAATGGTGTAGCTCTGTGTAAAAAAATTCACAATTTCTTGTGTGGTTGGAAAATTGATGGTAGAATTTTTTCACTTACTTTGGATAATGCAAGTGCAAGTGATACATGTGTCGACTTGTTGAAAATTTTATTGAATAGCAAGGGTGGTCTATCAAACCGTAGAGATTTTTTTCGTATGAGATGCTCTACTCACATTCTAAATTTAATAGTTTAGGATGAGTTGAAAGAAATTTATGATTCAGTTAGAATGCATTAAATCAAAGACTAATGAACAAGATACTAATTATGTTGTTGTTTAAGTTGAATTGAATGTTTTAGTTTTAGTTTATTTGTTATTTGAAATTGAAATTTTTTATTTTGTTTATAAGTTTTGGATTTTAGACTTTGACGTTATCTTGTTGAATTTGTTTTGTTAGTTTGTATTGGATTTTATTTTTTCATATGCAATTATGCATCTCTTTATTTTATTTTTTTTCATTTTATTTAGTTGAATATATTTTTTTAGCATAGAGTTGCAAAATTAAATGGATTAGCCAGGTTGACACGTTCAACCTGCTTCTTAAACGAATCGTGCTGAGTCGACCCATTTATTAAATGGATTGGGTCAGGGTTAGGATAAATGGGTCACCTGAGTAAGTCGAACACGACACATTTACAACCCGCGAACCCATATTGACACTAAGGACACGACTAGAGGCCTTTTCCAAGACACCCAAGGTCGTCTTCGAGCATGGTTGAACCTACGCCTTCACTCACAACAACTAATCCTATAAGGTATAAGGTAGGGGATAAAATGACAGTTAGTAAAGACTATCCCACATAACTAAGTTTGGAAGCCAATGAGCATCCTAGATAGTTGTGTCCGTCCCATCGCCACTCTTACGAATTAAGCCCTGAGACAGTAAGGTTTGACCTATAAGGAAGCTACGCAAAACAAACAACATTCAGTCAAAACAATACAACTTAAAACATCAAATACAAAATTGAATTCTCTTCCAATTTCAGCAGCCTTTTCGTGCCATTCTAAACTCCTAAACTTCAATTTTTGGTTTCTCACACCATTACTAAATCATCCATTTTGTTTACTTGTCTTTGCTATCCAAAAGATTTCTTACTTCCAAACTAGAGTTCTCTGTTTTTAATCAACAATTTATGTAGCTTTTCCACTCCAGAAAACATCATTTTTACCCCTCAAATCCATCCCCGGATTAGTCCCCTTGAGTCCAATTCGACTAATTGCGGTTTTGGTTGATCATTAACCTCATTTCCACTCCAAATTCTCCCATTTTATTTGGCTATATATACTGCCTCATTCTCATTTTCACAATTAATTCAATTTTAGTCAATTTTCGAGCTCAACATCAATCGTTTAGCATCAAAATGACAACACGAGTTTAATAGATTTGCTTATAATTTCTGTGTATATTTTATCACATTTAATTTCGTACAAGTTCATATTTATTTTCAAGCTTGAGATAGAACTATTATCCTTTTGATAAATTATTTCAGTTTATAATCGCTTCTATTTCTTTCCAATTGCAACTAAGAACACTATACATATATATATACATACATATATATATATATATATATATATATATATATATATATATATATATATATATATATATAAATAAATAAAACCGCATTGTGCGTCATTTTTTATTCTCGATCCAGCAAACTCTTTAATCTAGTTAACCTTACGTTTAGTGCAAGTAGGAACCTAAGAGAAATTATTTTCTCAATATTTATATTTCCCGTCAAATCATCATGATTCTTTAGAAATCAAGTTACTAGATGCATATTCTATTCATTTTTTCATAAACATATTTTGAGAATTCATTTCTCCGGCACGCCTGCACACATCTCAAAAGAGCCAAAGTTGAAAATGGAATATTTCTCGAATATTTATATTTCCCGTCAAATCATCATGATTCTTTAGAAATCAAGTTACTAGATGCATATTCTATTCATTTTTTCATAAACATATTTTGAGAATTCATTTCTCCGGCACGCCTGCACACATCTCAAAAGAGCCAAAGTTGAAAATGGAATATTTCTCGAAAAATATCGCCAACAGGTATATTTGATAAAAAGTAATTAATGTGCATAGATTAAATCAAAACGGAATTGTATCATTAGATCTAGTTTTACAATCATATAGTGAAGATTCAAAACATCATCTGACTTATTGAATGGCCAAATTTATTTACCATTGTGGAAGGAAATACTATTAGGCCATCTCTAATGGCAAGCATTTGGTTGTTATTTTCCCATGTGGAGTAATAACATGTCATAATAGAGAATATAACAAAAATTACTTTTTTAAAGCCATGGAGGGCCTAGAGTCGTCAGATCTAGCGAGTGAAGCGCCTTCTGTGGCTTTAAAATCTGTTTTTTTAGATTCAAAAAATTACGATTTTAGTCGTTGGAAATTTATTGTTTTAGTCTATATTTATAATTAATAAAAAAAATTATCCTATAAAAATTTAAAAGTAACAACCCCTCTAATGAATTGTTACTTAACTTTGTCACTGCTACTCCAAAAACCACAATAATTATAATCAACTATTATGGATGCTCTTATAAACTAATAAAAAATATAGAAACATGCACATAAATTTTGTTTTGGCAACATCAATATAAAAGTTAATGAACTATCAGCATATTATATATAATATATAGTAAAATATAAATGTTAATTTGATTTAATAAAGTGGAAGAGTGGAATATTGGCACCTTCCACTTACAATAGAAGCCTAACAGTAAAGAATTTATTTGTTTCGTGCTGTTCCTCTAAAATAGGTTTTAATTATATCATATTTAGCATTATTATTATTATTATTTTAAGAACATTATTATATACAATTTGTTACATCCACAAATTTATAAAGTACTAGTCCACATGTAAAGGACGTAGACAGCACTTAGCAATAAAAAATTTATATTATTCTTTTTTTATCCACGTCCTTAGTATTTATACCCCTATTCTCAACCCTCTTAATTCACCCTTAAAACATTTCTAATTTCTAGACTTTTCCCATTCTTTGGAACCATTTTTCCAGTAGAAAATTAAATTTAAAAATGGGAGATAGGCTGCGTTTGGCTGTTGGAGTCATGGGTATTTTTCTATTTTCGTTAATTATTTTTAAATTCTATTAGGTGTATATATATAATATATAGTTTATTATAGCGATTCTCAATTTTTTTTTTTTTTTGCAGGGAATGCAGCTTCTTTGTTGCTTTATGCTGCTCCCATGTAATGTTTCAGTAAACAAGTTTACTGTATATTTATTATTATTTTGCAGGATAAATAATTAAATTGGTCATTAATATTGGCTAATATATAAGATCAATTTAGTCTATTATCAAGTTTGTGTCTTAGTTTGGCTCTTTAACTTGTTATTTCAGGTCAAATATGTAACAACCCGGTCCAATAGTACGTAACCATTGTCCATTTTAATCAAAATCTAATACCTTGAATTTCACTGTTTTAAAAAACATCCACTGTATTAGATTTTTACATTTCTAATAAACTCAAGTCAGTCTCTGTTCATTCTTAATGTCAAATTTAGTTTATTCTTGCTTCATTTCCATCTCCATCCTTTACGACCGTTTTTTGCTCAAGTATTGTATTCGGTGCTACCCATTATAGATTAGGTCGTTAGAAGTCCACCAGCTTCTGTCTGGTTCGTCCCCAAACCAACATATCGTACGTGGAGAACCCGACTCTTATACCAATTGTAACAGTTTGCTCTAATAACATGTAGATATTATCCATTTTTAGCACTTACAACTTTTAAAATGCGTCTAAATGTATTAGAAATTCACATTTTTAATAAGCTAGAATCACTTTTTTTCCATTCTTGATGTAGAATTCGGTTTATTCATACCTCATCCACATCCCTTAATGTCACTCCTTGCTCAAGTCTTCTACACCATCGTCACTCACTCACTCACTTCAGACCGAGTCGTTATAAAAATAAGTCTAAAATGATATGTGGCAGCATGAGGAAGTGACAAGTGTTAAAAAAAAAAAAAAAGTATCAATTACATATGTAGATTGATTTCAACTGAGATACCAAGTTAAAAAAAAAAAAAAAAAAAACCAAATTGACACTCAAACTTGATCTTTCAAGTAAATTGATCCTTTATTCTTAATTTTGTCGGGGGAATTTTATGATGGATTTTGAGATTGAATTGGAATTTTAATTAGCTTTTTTTAATTGGAATTTCAGATTGACATTTGTGAGGGTGGTAAAGAAGAGAAGCACAGAGAAATTTTCATGTATTCCATACATAATAACATTATCAAATTGTCTACTTTACACTTGGTATGGATTGCCTATTGTAAGCAACAAATGGGAGAATTTCCCTTTGGTCACCATCAATGGTCTTGGCATCCTCTTCGAATTTTCTTTCATTTCTATCTATTTTTGGTTTTCTGAACCCAGACAAAAGGCAAGTTATTTACCTTCTCTTTCAATATATATTTCATTCTCTATATATATATATATATAAAAAAAAAAAAATCATTTACTTTACAAGGGGAACATAACGGGGCGGAAGTATAGAAGGGGAACGAAGGATCCATCGACCTACAACTACGAAAGAAAATGATTTCGTTATTTACTGACAAAATATTTCAAAGCTAAACATAAAAAAAAGTACATCGATAATTTCATTATTACAAAAAATAAAGTGGTTTTACCATGAAATACATACATTTAGCAACAAAATATTTTGTTGTAATTCTTTTTTTTTTTTTCAATTAAACTCTATGAGGGGCTTTTGGTGACTCTCTCTATCCTTCCGCTTCTGATGTTCCTCAATTTAACACGAATCGAGCTGCCAGTCAAGACTGATATTGCTCAACTAGACTAAAGTTCACTAGTTAATTTTAGACCTTGAAAAGGAAATAATATGTTACATGTTTAAATTAAATTTGAATGAAATTGTTAATAAAATTAGACATGATTTTCATATTAATTTGACATTCAATTTATTTGACTAATTTACAGATTAAAGTTGTTGTTGCAATGGTTCCTGTAATCTTATATTTCGCCATCGCCACCTTAGTCTCATCTTTTGTATTCCATGACCACCATCACCGGAAGTTATTCACCGGAAGTATTGGACTGTTAAGTTCGGTAGGCATGTATGCTTCGCCTCTGGTGGTTATGGTATGTATTTCTTTTTCTTCATTTTCAGTAACGAAAATTTTGAAAATTCCGCTACATATTTTAATTGGAAAAAAATTAAGGATGAAATAAATTTTATAATTCCTGAATTTTGGGTCTACGTTGTTAAGAGCTCGTTTGGCTACTTGATGTTTGCTATTACAATTTGTTGTTTGCCTTTCGAAAATGCTACTTTTATAAAAAGCAGAGATTCTATGCTTTTGTAAAACTCTACTTTTCAGCTGTAAAACTCTGCTTTTTAAAGTGAAAAGTAGGTAACCAAACATCTAAGTCTAAGCTTTAAACTTATTTATTTATGTACCTGAAACTTTATAATTAAAAAATATTGAAGTTTTTTTAACACAAATAATATGTGTAGACCATAAAAATTAATACACATAATAATAAATAGTGGGTTGAAACAATTTTGTCTTCTCCATATTACTATATCTCTAGAGTCAATAATTTTCTATGAGGAACTACTGTACAAAAACTTGCATTTACCATAAACTATACATGATAGAGTTGGAAGGGTTTAAATTGAGGAAACACAGTAATGAGTCTCAATGCATGTCGATTCATTCCGCAAATGCTCAATTTCACTCAATTATTATATGTTTCTTTTTACAGAATTACATATGTTCATGGGAAATTTATTGTTGTGGGGGCTGGAATTCCATGTAAAATGAAAGATTCCATACACATTTTATATGAACTAAAATATATATGGAGAGTCATGCATCATTGTTCGATGTGTTGTCTTTAAAATATTCGCTCAATTTCAATTTGTTTCAGTAAAATCATTCAATTTTGAGTTTTATTTCAATTAGGTCACTTCCGTAATTTCAGTGGTTAAAAGGCTGATGTCATGGTCAATTCAGATTTCTGACCGAAACGATACAGGCAATCACGTGCCTGTTATTTTATGAAAAAAATTAAGTTTTTTTTTTTTTTATAAAGTTAACCGATGTGTGTTTGTGAGGTAGCGCATATATGGATTCAATGTGTCATTTCTGTCAGACATCTGAGTTGATTTATGTTGATATGTCATTCATGTCATCATTTCTATCCTTTTTAATCACTGAAATCGACGAAGTGTCTTAATTGAGACAAAACTCAAAATTAAGTCATTTCATTGAAACAAATTGAAGTTGGGAGTGACCATTTTAAAATAACCATATAAATTTAGTGGCTAATTGTACATTTAACTCGTTATCCATATGATATGAAGAACTTCGACCTGATATAAAAACTCATGTTCATGAGCTTGTTGATTCGTTGAATCCATCTTTTATGCATTGGGTTTGGATATATATTTGATATTTGACTAGTTTAGCATAGATATACAAATTTGAATGCCTAAAATGGATTGGATTTAGAATTTATCTAAAGAACCCCAATCTCATCAGCCCAGCCTTTTATATATATATATATATATATATATATATATATATATATATATAAAAGGTTATATTCTTTGAGTTTTGTTGAATTAAGTAAATTTTGGTTTGGTATATTTTATTGTTGTTAACATAGTTCAAAATTTTAATTGGATGGATAACGCTATGATGGGTTTGAGCATAAACCCTAAAAAATATATTCTAGATTTTTAATTTATAAATTTTAATCTTTAAAATATATTAAAAGTACTGATTTTACTAGTTTGATATAATATAAAATTATGACTTGACATAGTTGTAAATAGTTTTTAAAATATGAATTTCTGTGTAATTTTCCCAAAAAAGTAATTGGTGGATAAGACTATGATGGGCTTGAGAATTTATTTTTTTAACCTGGTCCAACCCAATCTGAATATGTAGATTGGGCTAGCTTGAATAGAATAGTTAGGTATTAAATTCAATTAGACCCGGCCCATAGCCCAATTTATGAACAAACTACATACAAATATTATTTTTCATTTAATTTTATTATTATGTATAATTGCAGAAACAAGTGATACAAACAAAGAGTGTGGAATTCATGCCATTCTATTTATCATTCTTCTCGTTCCTAGCAACTTCTCTCTGGCTGGCTTATGGACTATTAAGTCATGATCTTTTCATTGCGGTTTGTATATCTAAACATACTTTTTGGTCCTTTAACTCTCAATTAATTCTTTAATTATTCTTAATTGAGATTCTCTAATCTTTGCAGTCCCCTAATTTTGTGGGCGTTCCATTGGGAATTCTCCAATTATTATTGTACTGCAAGTACAGAAACAACAGGGGTGTGATTGAAGAACCTAAAAAATGGGATGTAGAAAAGAGTAAAGAAAAATCCAAGCAGCTGCAACTTGTCATTAATGAAAATACTAATGACATTGCCAAAGAATGATCAAATCAACAAAGTTCTCTAATTTTCTATATTAATTAAGTTTGATATCCTAATTAATGAAATTATAATCAAGACATTTTAGTTTTTGTAATTTGCCAAATAATTACTAATTGCTAGTTAATTGGATGATTGGGGGAGGCTTGGAAGTTGTATTGTGGTAGACATTTTTAGTTAAATGATTTTTATAATGTATGTAGCAATCTTATTATTGTCTATAATAAAAATAAGTAATATCGTGCAAGAAACAAAAAAATATTATCAACACAAGACAATTTTTTCAAATAAATAAATAAATAAATAAATATATATATATATATATATATATATAATCAAAACTTGTGGTTTTACCAATCTATAAAGATAGTTCTTTTTAAAAGTTTAGTAAACATTAATTGGAGAGTTGGAAGAGTATTTTGCATTAGAGAGATTAGAGACAATGATTTTTTTTATCACAAAATTGCCACTCTTTGACACCGATTTGACACCCTTGTTATCTCTTTTTTAATAAAAAAAATGCAATTAACCATTAAAATATTATATTATTCAATTTGATAATAGTTATAATTAAAAACATAAAATAATAATTTGTGGGATTATAGTAATAATTTTTGGAGTTACTTAGCATTGGATTATTTTTTCAAAAAAATTGTCAAAAGTGATGTGGATGAGAAATAATAAAATATTACATTTTGTGGTTATGTGTTAAGTTTTGTAACTTTTAAGATTGATTAATTGCATTGAAGATGCTCTTAAAAGATTTTTGAGTCAATTTTCGGTTAAATAGTACTTATGATTTAGTTACTTTGCAAAGTCAAACATGGTATTTCGGCTAATTTGCGAATTTCAATTTAGTCTTTTTAACTGCTCCAAATATACTCAAGTAAGGAATTCCCGAATGATTTATTCAATAACATTATTGTAAAACATCTTTATTTATAATTTGTCGAATGACTTGATACTACATCTTATTATGTTTAAGTATATAACTAAATCATAAAAAATGAAGCACTTTGAGCACCTTTACTAGTAGTATTTTCTAAGTGCTAATGCATTCCATGTCCATGGTACTGCTTTCCATCCATTCTCTTCAGCCTGTAAGTATGTGTGTTAATACATTCGGCTTTTTGGAACGGGTCTTCCCATCTTCTACCCATTTTTCCTTTTCATTCGTCCGCTTCAATGCTACGCATTACTAGCTCACTGTCAGGAATTGTGTGGGTCTCACCTTTCTGTCATAGCATGCCTTCATTCGTTGGCGATATGCCTCCATTTTGATGAATGTCTTCTCTCTCTTTTCATCCACCATATCCAGCTTGCTCCTCATATTGGGCTTATTATCTACCTCAAAGTAGAACAATAGTATTGGGCTTGCGGCTCCAATTTCTACTAGTATGAAGGCTTCCGTCCCATAGCATAAGGAGAATGGTGTTCTCCTGTTGCTGATCGAGAGGTTCAGGCTTTCGGTAAAGGTTTAAGGTGATGGCTTTCAGTAAAGGAAAGTAATGGTACCGCCCTACCCTACCTTCTAACTGCTTCTAAGGGCTGGGGATTAAATGAGAAGAATAAGCAACACATAGTTGGATAAGTCACCCACACATTTGTAGGACTTGAATACGGGACCTCATAGATCCAGGGCCTCCTATTCTTATTTAGCACTGGACCAAGTCCTCATCGGCTTGCATTTGTCTATTAAGATAAACATTAATTGGTAGGAGTCTTATTGAATTGGGGTCGATAAGCACATAAGACTTCTGGCAATTCATCTACCCAATTTGTATTCTTAAGCTCCAACCTTTTTTATAATACGGGTTCGTGACTTCTATTAAGCTTAGAATGAGCAAACCCAATGATAGAATACAAAGCAAACTCAGTTTCACAATAGAAGAAGAGATTGAAGGAAAAGGGTGGTGATATGATGGAACTCGACGAGAGACGAAGTACTGGGGAGGGCGACGGTCCGAAAATGGAGGACGGAGGGTTATCGACAAGAGAATAAGAGAGTGAGAATAGAAGGAGCAATGTGGTTTTTTTGTGAGTGAATGAGAATAGAAGAAGAGATCGGCAGCATGTGAGTGAGAATAGAAGAAGAAAAACTTGGAAATCTAGCCTAAAAACTGAGAACGACAGAACCTGTATAGTAGAGAAGAAGATGAGAGTAGGGTAAGAAAAGTGTTAATCTAGTACGTTTACAGTTTTTTACGAGATAATATGAGTGTGTTTTTGTGTAGGGTACCTAAATAACTTTATGGCCACCAATTCTTAACTAATTTTATGGGCTTTAAATTGTAATTTTAGATTACTAAATTGTATTTGCGTATAATTTGTATTTTTAATTTAAGGTAGACTTATTTTTATTTGGCATGGGAATATATATAATAATATTAAATAATATTTATTCAATATTTTTCATGAATGCTTATGAACTTGTTTACGAACTTATAATCAAACCTTCTCACGAGCTTTTGAGCCGAGCTTTAACATGTTCAACCTCGGCTCATTTACGAATCGAGTCTTAAAGTCAGATTCGCGAGCGACTCATTTATAAATCAAGTTGAATCGAACCTAGTTTTTATCAAACCAACAACCGAGCTGCTTATGAGCTACTCAACTCATTTAGGCATGTTCTTTTTTATTTAATTTCAGTATCAATAATTCCAGTTCAATAGTTTTCTGTTCAGTACTTTATTATTATTATGTATTATAATTATAATTATTTACATATAATTAATTATTATTTATTATAATTTATAATTTAATATTATTTAATTCATCTTTATTTATTATAATTATTTATATAAAATTTATTTATTTTTTATTTTTTTTTTTAAATTTGCGCAATGCGCTTGCATTATAAAGAAGAAAGAAAAAACCCCACCAGACCCGGATGTGATTCGAACCCATGACCTCCCAAGGCATAGGTAAGCTCTCAACCACTAGGCTAAGAGCTTCACCACATTTATATATAATTTATTATTATTGATATATTATGTATTATTTATAATTTATAATTTAGCATTCTATCATTATTTATAATAATTCAAGAATTAATTTAATTTTATATTTAATCATATTTATTTAATTAGATTCAATTTTATGAAATTTTATTTTTAAAACCGACTATATTCTAAAATTTTAGATTAATTTGTCAAATATTTCTATAGAAAAAACAATGCATCAAAATTTTATAGGTCCTGTTTGGTAAAGAGCGTTTTGGAATAAAAATAGCGGTTTTAACCAATTTTAACGGTTTGACCACTGAAATCGCTGATTGGAGTGTTTGGTGGAGAGAGGTTTGGAAGAGAGTTTTGGAATGAAAACGCTAATTTAGAAAAAGCTCCTTTTAGGAACTTTTTCAATTAGCGTTTTGCAATATTAAAATTAATAGATTTCTTTAACCCTCATTATTTTATGTATACTTTTATGTATTAAAAAAAATGTCCTTATTCGTCTTTTACACAAACCGCTATTATCAATCAGCTAATTTTTACCAAACAGGTCTACACAAACAGCTAGTCAAATCAGCTAATTCCCAAACAGGCTATAAATTTTTTAAACTAGTTATGTTTGTTAGATTAGAAGCTTTTATTATTATTATTATTAAAACCATTATTATTATTATTATTATTATAAATTTATTTATTTTAATTATTGCTATTTTTAAATTTAATGACGATAAATTTAAATTTCATTAGCATTTATTTCAATCAAAAACAATACAGCCTTACAGCTCTAGGTAGATGCTTTTAGGCTAACAAAAAAACTGGCTGTCGATTTATATAAGAATTTTTTTTTTTTTCTTTTGCTTCTTGGATTCTATCTGAAATTCTAAATTTACATCTTAATATTCTAAATTACAGGGATTTCCTGTGGAGATCACGCAGCACGGGACCGAAAAAAATCCCCAAAATCTTCAATAAAAATTCCACGATAGTAACCTTCACCACAAGTGTTGGGGACAGAGAAGGAAATACATTTCCTCCCCGACGGAGGTGGCAATTTCTGACACGAAAACACGATTACAGAGCCAACCCAACTGACACGACATGATTGACACGAAAATCATTTTTCTAGCATTTATAACATATAAAACCATATGGAACATAAATATGAGATAACACGATTTTGACACGAAACACGATAATTGCCAGGTCTACTCCCCGTTGCCATCCCTAGCTTACCATACAAGATTTGCATAACTTGCAAACTAAAACAAACTAGGGATTAAAATATGAGAACAAACAAAATTCCTCAGCCTTAAGAAAAAAAATACAAAGTATTCGATTCAAAACTTCTCCTTTAATTGGTCAATGACTGACCAGCACTCAAGCAGAACCACCTGTTCTCATGGCTTGAGACTTCTTAGATTTGCTGGTCGCCAACTGGGTCTCAGGCTGAAAAACATACACAAGTAGGGTGTCAGAATGGATTGCCATGAACTATATATTAATCGAGATTATAAATGATATGAATGCAAAATCATATCAAACGGGTGGCGTCAAGCGGGTTATAAAAAGCCACAGTAATAACCATGTTTTAAAGGCGGTTGCGAATGAATTACCTCTTTCATAACTGATTCTTCCTTCTCAGACAAAATCAATTCAATGTGACAAGGGCTGGACATGTAAGCTGAACAAGAAAGAAGTAACATATCAAACAAATGGGACAGCTAATAAATTTGTGAAACACCAAAACTTAAAGAAATGAAATCAGAACATACGATTAATTCTTCCGTGAGCCCTGTAGGTACGACGCCTCTGCTTTTGTGCCTGATTCACTTGGATGTGAGTAATGAAGAGGTTGTCCACATCCAATCCTTTTACCTGTATAATCATTCACATACATGAGAATATGAAAGATGTCCTGAAATATATAGATTGCTCAACTCAAGAGGACATACCTCAGCATTACTCTCAGCGTTCTTGAGCAAATCTAGAATAAACTTGGCAGATTTAGCAGGCCACCGTCCCTGTCCATTAGAGTGCCTGCTTTTTGCCTGAGCAGTACGTCCAACACCACCACAAAAACGTCGGAAGGGTATAGCTTGCTTGTGAGCCATAACATCTTCCAAGTACCTTTTGGCCTTGGCCAAAGGTAACTTCCTCAAGGCAAACGCTGTCTCCCTTGTATTCTATAAAAACATAGACAAAGAAATAAGCTTGTATGACTGAAGTGAAGATGGAAGAATCAGCTCAAGTATCGAACAAAAGTGATATCTAGAAAAAACACTATATTTTTCAACAAGACATAATCAACAATTAGCCAATTGAGCAAAAGAAAGAATGGTTATACACAAATAATACACTCAATATGGATGTACCATCATTTACTGAACCTACAGTCAATAGAATCTACAGAGGTTCACCCAAAAACAATGAAAATATGATTTTCCTGATGTTAACGAGAACCTAGTTCACATAAGGCAACAAGGACTGCTTTTTATATCAGGATTTAGGATTATTATTATATAAACAAACAGTTCTGCATATTTCCAACTGATCAAAACAAATGGTTACAGACAACTAGTAAGCTCAATACAGATGTACCATCATTTACATACAACTAGTAAACTCAATACAAATGTACCATCATTTACTGAACCTTCAGTAAATAGAATCTACAGAGGTTCACCCAAAAACAATGAAAATATGATTTTCCTGATGTTAACGAGAACCCAGTTCACAAAAGGCAAAAAGGACTGCTTTTTTCATCAGGATTAATTAAGGATTATATGAACAACCAGTTATACTGTGGAAGCAACAAGATAATCAATTTGCCAGACTGTGGAAGCAACAAGACGCTTCAAGGAAAGAAAGAGCAGCAACAAATAACTAAGGTACTACACTCAATAGAAATGTACCATCATTTACTGAACCTTCAGTTACTGTAGTCTACATAGGTTCACCCAAGAACAATGAAATATAATTTTCCTGAAGTATATGAGAAACCCAGTTCACAAGAGGCAACAAGGCACTGCTTTTTTCATCAGGTTTCAGAATTATTATACAGAAAGCATTTTTTGCAATTTTCCATCATTTAAAAACATCAAGGAAAAAGTTCTTGCAAATCGATTAAAAGAAGTGCTTCCTAATCTCATATCAGAATCTCAATCTGCCTTCATTAAAGGCAGATCTATTCATGATAATGTTTTGATTGCTTTTGAAATAATTCATAGTATGAAAAGAAATATTGGAAGGAAAAAGGGGGAGGTTGCACTTAAGATAGATATAAGCAAAGCATATGATAGAGTGAGTTGGGATTATTTGTCAAAAGTTCTCATGAAGCTGGGATTCTCGGAGGTGTGGATTGGATATATAATGCTCTGTGTTAAATCAGTTAAATATTCTATTAAAGTTAATGATCAAATTGTTGGTCCTTTTTCTCCCCGGAGAGGTTTGAGACAAGGCGACCCACTATCACCTTATTTATTTCTATTATGTGTTGAAGGGTTGTCTGCTTTGATGTTGGATGCAGAGAGTAGGGGGGTTATTCATGGAGCTAAAGTAATAAAAGGGCACCCTCAATCTCTCATTTATTGTTTGCTGATGATGCTTTTCTGTTTGTTCAAGCTAATATTGAGGAGTGTAGGGAATTAAAAAAGTTGCTAAATTTGTATGAGCATGCTTCGGGACAAGCTGTCAATTTCTCTAAATCTGGCATACTGTGTAGTAATAATGTACATCCAATGCTAGTAGAGGGGATCTCATCTATTTTGGAAGTTTCTCAACCTATCAACACGGGTCGATATCTTGGTCTACCTTCACTCGTTGGTAGAAAGAAGAAGGTAATATTTGCATTCTTAAAAGATAAACTATGGAAGAAAATTCAATCTTGGAGATCCAAGCCTTTATCTAAAGCTGGTAAAGATACTCTAATCAGAGCAGCAGGTCAGGCTTTGCCGGTTTATTTTATGAGTGTTTTTATGCTTCCTATTTCAACTGCTGATGAACTTCAAAAGATGTTGAATTCATTTTGGTGGGGTAATAAAAGGGTTGGGTCAAGAGGGATAAATTGGCTGGCTTGGGATAAATTATGTATTCATAAAGATGATGGTGGTTTGGGATTCAAAGATTTCACTGCCTTTAATTTAGCAATGCTGGGAAAACAAGGTTGGCGGTTACAGTCAGCCCCTGAGTCTTTGGCCAGTAAAATTTTTAAAGCAAAATACTATCCAAATGGGGATTTTCTAAAAGCTAGGTTGGGTCACTCACCAAGCTATATTTGGCGAAGTATTTGGGGTTCTCAGTTATTGTTGCAAAAAGGGGGGCGGTGGAAAATTGGAGATGGTATGTCTATCAATGTATGGAAAGATCCATGGTTAAGAGATTCACCTTCTATGACGATCTCTACAGCAATGGTTGAAGGGATGGAAAATTTAAAAGTAAGTGATCTTTTTATCCCTAGAACAATTGAATGGGATGTTGAACTATTACAAGAAATATTCTCGGAACAAGATGTAACGGCCATCATCCGGTCAACTCCGCGTGTATCTGGAAGAAAAGACCAATTTATATGGAATGCTTCCCGTAATGGGTGTTATTCGGTTCGTAGTGCATACCGCCTTGGAATGGAAGAAATTACAAGTAATACACATCATAGAATTGAGGGGGATTGGCAAAAGATATGGAGAGCTAATGTGCCATTTAAAATCAGACATTTTTGTTGGAGGCTTGTTCGTAACTGTATCCCAACTCGTCATCGGCTTAGGAGTCGGGGGATTAACATGGAGGATGATTGTGTTATGTGTACTCAGGATTTGGAGGATAATTGGCATTTATTTGTACTATGTCCAAAAGTATTGGAAGTTTGGAGAGAGGCGGGCCTTGCTAATTTAATTGAACAATCAAGCCTAGTTGCAGATAACTTTGTTGGCTTCTTTTTCTATTTTTGCAGATTAGCTGATGCAAGGAATTTTGAGATTTTTATGATGCTGATGTGGTCATGGTGGGAGGCGAGGAATGACTACTTTTGGAATCAAAAATCCACAACAGCCATTGGAGTCGTTAGTAGGAGCATGCGCTATCTAGCAGACTGGAAAACGGCTAGAGAGCGGAGTATAATTCCTTCCGCGATACCTAGAGAGGATTTATGTCAAAAATTATGGCACCGACCACCGACTGATGTTGTCTCCTGTTGTACAGATGCAAGCATATTTACAATTCTTGGTAAAACAGGAGGTAGTGCAGTACTTAGAGATTCACAAGGTGCTTTTATCTCGGCCCGGACAAATTTGGTGGAAGGAATTATGGAAGTTAGGGAGGCGGAAGCTTGGGCGGTCTTACATGCACTTGAATGGACCATGGAGGCAAGTTACAATAAAATTGTATTTGAATCTGATTCCTTGACCACTGTGAAAGCTATTACTTCAGGAAGTTTGGATCAGTCTGAGTTTGGTGATATTATTGGGCAATGTCGCACACTTTTATCATCTCAAAACGGCTACATTATCCGTTTCATTAGAAGACAAGCAAACGGTTTAGCTCATGCTTTTGCTAGAGCGGCCTCTCAATTTGCTAGTCAGAGTTACTTTGATATTATCCCTAGTGGGTTTCCTTATTCTGTGTTAAACTTTTGCCGGCTTTTGGCTCATTAATGATATTTAGCTTCAAAAAAAAAAAAAACATCAAGGAACACCATGTAACCTAGCTGTCAATTATTATTCACTGAAAAATATGCAGCTGAAATGAAGACCTAATCTTCATTAGAAATAGAGAAATCAATTACTAAAGCAAAACAACAGCAGAAACTAACAAAACATTGACATATGAATATGCAAGAAAAAAAAAATGTATCATCATTTACTGAACCTTCAGCCACGAAAAATAAACAGAGGTTCACCCAAGAACAATGAAACTGATTTCCCTGAAGTTTACGAGAGACCTGTTCACAAGGGCAACAGGACCCTGCTTTTTTCATCAGGTGACCGATCAAAACGCAACATTACAAATAAATTCCCACAACTACACAAAGTCTACCTACCTATGCAGACAAAACAAACAAGTTCCATAAACCCAATTCACATTTTAACGAAAAGCAAAAACTATCACATACAAAATCATGGAAGAAATATTCTATTGAAGAAGGGATCTGAAATAATACCTTGAAGTGCACTCTAAGGTCAGAGCCCCTTGCCTTACAGGCTGCAAAATGAACATAAAGACAACAAAAATCACATAACAGGAAAGAATAGGTAGCAAATGAAAATCAGAGAACAGAGAATTGAAAGAACTCAATCCAAAAGGATAAAAAGTCAGATATAAGAGATCTAAAACTCACACTTGGTGGAATTATCGGGCTCTCTTGAGTACTTCACCATGATGAAAACCCGCTTGACGCCACCAGCTTGACACCGCTGCTGCTGCTGTTTCCCTCTTAAGAGAAAAATGAGCCGGTAGGGTTTCAATATATAAGCAATTTTAAAATGGCGAAAACGACACCGTAGGCTGATCTGAAGTGGGCTGGGTCTCTCTGCGATTGGTTTTGGGTCTCAATTCGCCACTCGAAACCCATTGAAACTTGCCCACTTTTGTTAGTAAAATATTGATTTGGATTTTTCTTGCCCATATACGATAAATTACATCTATGGTACTGAATTTTATGCTAGCTCCACATTTTGGTATTTAGATTTTATTTTATCTTAAAAAAAGTATATGAAATAATCATAATCGGATAATTTAATTAATAACCATTCAACGCGAGTTTAACCAATTTAATTAAAAGTTGTGACCTATAATACATTTAAGTGATCTGCTATATACCGCACCCAAATTCCGGTCTACCGCCCATTTGTGACATATTTGCCCTCCTCACTTTTTGAAACAAGAAAGTGGAATTTTCTCAAATCCTCTCTACCTTCTTTGCATTTTCTTTCCAAAATCATAAACCCGAACAACAATAATTAAAATTATGAAAATAATTGATATGTGATAATCCGAACCTTGAAAATGGATGATTACGAGTCGGAAACATTAAGATTTATATTTTTTTTATTAAAGAACTCATGAAAATAATACATATTTTTCATGACGATTTTGCATTTTTCGTCACAAAAAATTGAATGATTTAGTATTTTTCGTCACTAAAAATTTTACGATTTTGTATATTTCAAAATTTGGCCTAAACGGATGCATCATACCACCCGACCCATGGCGGTAACGGATGCGGCGTACCACCCGACCCATGGCGGAACGGATGCCGCATCCGTTCCCACCATGGCACGTTCCCGCCATGGGTCGGACGGTATGCCGCATCCGTTTAGGTATAATTTTAAATTTTCTCTCAAATTTTTTTTTTCTCAATTTTGACAAAATTTTTATGGCAAGTGCAAAATTGTCCAATGGGGGCGGTGATAGGAAATTTGGGTGCGATATATAGCAATACCCTACATTTAATTAACATAAAAATACAATATAAGTCAAATTTGCTCCAAAAATTATAGAAATTACTTTTATCATACAAAACAATTTGACTTAATAGTAGAAATTTTAGCATAATTTTATCTTTTTCTCAGTGAACACCAATGGAAAATTAAAGATCAAATTCTTGAAAAAAAAATATTACTATGAAGTAAAACTGAATTGCATTTTACAGAAAGAGTAAAACTAAACTTCCTAATAATTTTAAAAGTAAAATTGATAAAATTATCAAATAAAGGGTGTGAATTTTACCAAAACACGAGCAAAAAAATACATATTAAAAATAAAAAAAAATGCTAACTTTCTCTTAGAACTCATAGAAGAAAAAAAATCTAAGTGTTTATTTGTTTCCAATTTTTTTGACGCTGCTATCTGTCATTCGATTCTAAAAAAAGATAAAAAAAAGTATTTTATAAGAATTGAAACAATTGTTTTTAGCAGAAAAATCAACCCATCAACAACAATTACAATCAGCAATAGCTAAATCAAACGTACCTTTAAATTATTCCTAAAATACTAGTAGAATTTTATGCTAAATTTCACTCATGACACCTTAACTTTGCATTGCTTCCTAAAATACTACTAGAATTTTATGCTAAATTTCACTAATGACCCCTTAACTTTGCATTATTTCCTTGTGGTCCATGAACCTTAAAATCGGACGCTCCTAAACTTTGCCTTTATAAATATATTAACCTTTTTTAATGTTAACCATGTCAAAATGATTAATGATGGGGATATCACACAAATATAAAGAGATAGAGATGTGTTATAACATCCTTAAATTTTTAAAAGAATATAAATTATTATAATAAGTGTTTTAAAAGATATGTATTTTGGTAACTTCCATTAAAGAAAATAATGGCAAATAAATTGTTTTATGTCATTTAATCTCAAAGGGAAGGGAAAGAATAAATCTCACGTCTTTTTCATTTTTTTTCTTTTTGTATTTTTATCATTTTATATAGAAATTCAACCAACATCAAGAAGGTTTAATACCGTATTCTTGATCTTCATGTAACACGTTTCAGTGGAGCAAGTGATTTGTCAAATAATTATCTAAATGAGGATTTTACAACATTTAACCATCATATATTTAGATTATTTTATGAAAAAACCCATTATATATCTATATTTAATTAAATGCTCATCAATACATCAAATTTTTTTTCAAATTGAGCGTTATGACTGCTAATGGTTTTTTTATTATTAATATTGACTACTATGTTTACTATTGTCTTTTTCGGCTAATTATCTTTTTTTTTTTGGTAAGTGGAAGGGATTTAACCCCGACATACAGCAAAAAGAAACTAAAACAAGTTTAAAAAAAAAAACAAAAGCTAAAAAGTGACACGTCGTGGGAATCAAACTCTGTAACTATCAACTAGTAAAATATCCTAGATACATGCAGGTGGTATCTCACACTCATGAAAATCCAAATGAACAGAACTTACGAAATTATTTTATCCTCTGCGAAATTTTGTATAAAAACAGCTACCTTCTCTCTCTTTTTATCTCACTCATAATCTGAGCAAATTCTTCTATCTCTCTTCTTATTCATTTACCATCATTATCTTCTTTTTCAAGTTACATCGGTTATTCTAAGTTTCGAATATTCGTGTACCAGTTGTCATCCCTACTCTGAATAAGGATACCTACGGTGTTTTGATCCTAAGTACCGAAAAATTATTCTTAGGAGGTGTTTGGT
Organism: Euphorbia lathyris; assembly: GCF_963576675.1. NCBI lineage: Eukaryota > Viridiplantae > Streptophyta > Magnoliopsida > Malpighiales > Euphorbiaceae > Euphorbia > Euphorbia lathyris. The sequence continues at coordinate 20,565,231 of NC_088910.1, read as the reverse complement.
TAACTAAATTTTTATCTGGGAATGGATATGAGAATGATTATTTCTGATTCTTCCTGTTTAGTTGAGTAAAAAAAATGTATGGAATAGGAATCTCATTCCCAAAAGAACGGGAATCATGATTCCCACATCTTAACCCATGAATCATAATTGATTCCACTCCTAATCTCTTAATAATTAAAATAGTAATTATATATAAAAAAAACAAATCATCCCACTCTTAATAATTAAAATAGTAATTATATATAAAAAAAACAAATCATCCCACGTTAAACTATTTGCACAAAAATGATTTTTTTTATGAGATTCATTAATCAATAGTTGATTTTGTTTAAATTGCAATAACTGATTATTTTTTAAAATTGCAGTTTTTTTTATCTATGCAATCTCTCTTTTAACATTATTTTATTATTGTTATAATTATAAAATAGTGATTTCGATTCTAATTCCGTAACATTTTTATCTAGATTCTAATTCCGATTCCGAAATTTAAACCAAACGCTCTCCTAGTAGTTGGATTCCGATTCCGAATTAAACCAAACAAAATAATTAAATAGTCATTCCGATTTCGATTCCGTAACATCCAGTTTCTGATTCCGATTCCGAAGTTTAAACCAAACACCCCTTAGTAGGAATGTAAAATAATCATGTCATTCCTTCTCCTCACTCCCAACCTAGTCATATTGATGGTGTAATCAGTCAAAATTAGTGTAATTTAAATATGGCAAAAAGCATCATGAGGCCCCTGATCTTTCATTGTTTGGTGCATTAAGCCCTCGATCTTTTATTTAGACACATTGAGCCCCTGATCTTTCACCATTTGGTGCATTAAGCCCTCAATCTTTCATTTAGACACATTGAGCCCTTGATCTTTCATATATGGGTGTATTAGATCCTTCTATAAATCAATTAATATATAAGTTTATTAAGGGCATGTTTGGTGTGACAACAAATGATGTTCTAAAAATAACAAATTCTAAAATAAAAAATATATTGTACAAATTAATAAAAATAATTAAAATAAAAAATAAAAAATTTATTGAACTCAATAAAACCTTGTTTTTAGATAATTATGTTCTAAAAATAAAAATAATGTTAAAATTGAAGCACATTTTGTGGAAATAAGAAGGGTAATTTTATCAATAACAAGTAACTACAAACAACTGTTCATGAAAAGAGCTTTTCGTGAAAAGCTCCAAAATGTTGCAGTGTCCAGAGAAAATGTGAAACGCTGCAGTTATATAAACCTAACCAAACATGCCCTTAATAAACTTATATATTAATTGATTTATGGAAGGACATAATACACCCATATATGAAAGATCAATGGCTCAATGTGTCTAAATGAAAGATCTAGGGCTTAATGCACCAAATGGTGAAAAATCAGGGGCTCAATGTGTCTAAATAAAAGATCGAGAGCTTAATGCACCAAACAATGAAAGATCAGGGCCTCAGGATGCTTTTTGCCTTTAAATATTAATTCATGCTAATAAGTCTCATGTTGTTAGCTAATGTAGTTGAATTCTAAGAACAATTACAACACATTTTTTTCTTCATTCTAATATATTAAGTCAAATCTACCTACGAACCTGGCTTTCACATGCATTTCATATTTTATAATATTTTATATTTACATATAATTCAGTTCTGGTGTTTAATTTTATATTAACAAACTAACTAATTATAAATTAAGAAAAAATAATAATGAAAAAATATTAGCAGATCGAACCTTCTTATAATAAGCATTAAAAATTATATTTTTTTTTCCTTTTGTAAAAAGAAAGAGATTCAATTAAGAGCTCGAAGTCGCTTGCGCTATAAAGGGTGTTTGGTTGCTCGTTTTCATGTCAAGCTTTGTCTTTTCACTTTAAAATAAAGAGTTTTAAGTGTTTAATTATGGATCTTCTGTATCTTTTATGTCTGAAAAATTAGCATTTTACAAAAGTAGAGAACCGCTGCTTTTTGGAAAAACAGCTTTTTCCAACAGAAAAAAATAAGTAAAACAAACGGACCATAAAGCTTAAATTCGAGTATGGTTTAGATAATAAATTTTAATTGGGAGAAGATATATATATCTGGCCAATTTCGAAGGATTGCGTCAAGAAAAATTGGAGAGATGAGAGAGTTAATTGGTGATTAAGAAAAGTTATGGACATAGTACACTTTGGAGAATAGATCAAGTGCCGATTAGGTTTATAGGACTGTAAATGAGCCGAGACGCTCATGAGCGGTTTGGTATTCGGCGTGATAAAAGCTCGATTGTGTTCGGTACAGTTGATAATGGATCGAGTTTTTGAGCACGAGGAAGCTTGGTTCGAAAGCTCGTGAGCAAGCTCGATTATAAGTTCATAAACAAGCTCATGAGCAAGCTCGATTATAATGCTCATGAACACTCTATTGAGCAAGCTTCGTTCGATTATTATTTTCAATAATATTTTAAATCAATATAATTAACGAACATAATTAATGAGTTGTTCGCGAACAAAATTCATGAACTAAATTAACGAGCTGCTTGTGAACAAGCTCGTGAGCAGATCAACTCGATTACAGCCCTATCTAGAGATAGAGATGATATCGGCCTGAGAATTTTAAAATCTCATAATTATACTAATAAGAGTCAACAGTACAATTTAATTCAATCTTAAATAAAAAAGTTAATGGTTGAATTCGATAATGAATCTAATTATAATTCGAATATTCAGTTCCATTCAAAAATCTCTTATTTTCTTGTTAACAATGAGGATTCGAAAATCTTCATAATTACACCTAATGCAAATCAAAAATAAAATTTCAATATAAAAAAAAGTAACAACTTATATCAATCTAATTCTTTGAATCATTTTATTTAGACTTAATACATTATTTGCTCCCTCAATTTATCCAAAAAAAACTTAATTGGTCTTCTGAACTTTTAAAATATTCTGATAGTCCTTTAAACTTACATAAAATATTCAGTTAACCTCTTGAATTTGCGTAAAATGTAATCAATTAATCAATCAGTTATAAAAAAAAAAAGTAAGTTAAATGCGAAAGATATGTTGCACGCATCTTAAAACAGTAAAATGATCAATATTAGAGTATGTGATTCTAATATTAAAGAAGAAAAAGTTTAATAGTTGAATAAGTAAGAACTTCTTTTTAAATATGTTTTAATCTATTTTGTGAATTATGTAATAATATTCTAAGACATGGGCAACATATTTTTCGTATTTAACTTACTTTTTTACGACCGAGTGATTAATTGATTATATTTTACTTAAATTTAGGGGTTAACTGAATATTTTATGTAAGTTTAGTAGGCTATCGGAACACTTTAAAAGTTCAGAGGGTCAATCAAGTTTTTGAACAAACTCAATGACTAAATGATGTATTAAGCCTTTTTATTTAAGTATTTCATGTAGCTGTGTGTTCAGCCGCCCTGCACTTTGGCCATTAAAATATTTCAGAATTATCAAGTAGTCAAAAATATCAGCCAGATTGAATCTTGTAATTAAAAATCATTAAAACACATGCTAGATTTTCCTGGTATTTCATCAAATATTTAATAATACCATATGATATTTATGTAAAACATACGCATACCTCAGATCCAATTTTCAGAAGAAAAATAATGGACCTGGAAATTCCATATATCAAGTTGAAAAACCACAGAGATCAATTAATAAAAATCCTAAAGATTTAAAAATGTTCTCTTTTTTCTTCTAGAATATGTTCTCTTTTTCCTTCTAGAAAAACAATTTAATACTGATAATAACCAACAATTTTACTCCTAACATTATGTGATTTTATTTTTAATATTGACAGTCAAGAATAATTTTACCCTCAACGTTAGATAAGTTGAATCAATTTCACAACTCATTATGAATTGCAGATATTTTATTTCTTATTTTGCACCTGTTACATATCAGTTATTTTTAAAAAAAATCATTTTTAATGATTTAATAATAGAATTTAAGATTAATATTTTTAAATTCGATAAAATATTTATATGTTTTTTGTTTGACTCATACAAAATACAGTATAATTTGTTAATTTTAAAAAAAAAATCCACTGTTATTTATAGGTTTTGATCTATTATTAATGAGTGATAAAATGACACACATATAAAGTGTAGACGACAAGATTTATGATTACGAAAACAACTTGACAAATTATTTCTGAAATTGACTCAACTCATCAATATTAAGATAAAATTATTCTTGATTGCGAATATTACAAGCAAAATTACGCTATTTTAGACGTTAAGGTTAAAATTACTTATTAAGATAAAAGTTAGAATTATTGTTGCATCTGAACCTAGATTACGATATTTCAAAAATTTCAAACTTTCCTACTATCAGGTTCAACAGTCAAAAGAGATCGGCAGGAGAAAATGTCACAAACTTGTTGAAATAAGGATTAAAATAACTTATATACATTGAATGAAAGACGCAACTTTTCTTGAATTTCTTGAAATACTCACTATTCTTTTTTTAAGGATAATACTATTATTTAGTACCATATATAATATGATATGGATGTGAAATAAACACATACTTGAGATCCAATTATCAGAAAAATGGATCTGCAAATTCCCACTATCATAAGTTTCTTCCTCTTCATCTTTATGCTACTAAAAATATGGAAGAAAAACAGAAAAAACAACTCAGTACTGTTGCCGCCGGGGCCTATGGCGTTTCCTGTTTTAGGTAACTTCCCCCAATTGTACGGTGCTGAACCCCATGAACGATTACGCGATTTGGCCAAAACTTATGGACCTGTTATGAGCATTCAACAAGGCCAAATTCCGGCGGTCGTAGTTTCTTCAGTTGAAGCAGCACAAGAGGTTCTCAGAACTCAGAGCGAAGTCTTCGCCGGACGACCAATAACTCAGGCGATCGAAATCACACTTTACAACGGTCTTAGTATCGGATTCGCACCATACGGAGAATATTGGAGACAGATGAGGAAAATTTCGACGTTGGAGTTTCTAAGTGCGAAACGCGTTCAATCTTTCCGGTCACTCCGGGAAGAACAAGTTTCGAATGTGATCAAATTGCTTCAATCGAAAGCCGCCGGAGCTCCGGTGAATCTGACGAACACCGTCGTTAATTTGACGAACACTATCATGTTAATAGCTACTTTTGGTGAGAATGGGTTAACGAAAGAACATTTGTTAACTATTTTGGAGGGTTTGAAGGAATCGGGAAAAGGTGTCGGGTTTGCCGATTTTTTCCCTTCTTTCAAATTTCTTCAGTATTTTAGCCGCGGAGCGATGTCGAGACTTCGGAAGTTGCATTCGGAGGCGGATCGGATACTTGAAGATACCATATATGAACACAAAGCGGACATGAAGGGTGATGATGATGGTGGAGTTGATAACTTTTTAGACGTTCTTTTGGATATTCAAAAGAAAGGAAATCTTCAAATACCATTCACAAATGATTGCGTCAAAGCGAATATTGTGGTTAGTATATCCAGCTTATATGCATATTCTAGGATTCGAACTTGAAATATTCGAACTTGAAATATTCGATGCCCTTAATAACTAAAATTAACCTTAATTGATATGTTTTCAAATATTACGTTGCAGGAATTATTCAACGCTGGAAGTCATACAACCTCCAAAGTTGTAGAGTGGACGATGTTGGAGTTTATGAAGAACCCGAAAGCAATGAGAAAAGCACAAGAAGAGGTGAGACAGGTCTTTGGAGAAAAGGGAAAAATTGAGGAATCAAGACTTCAAGAATTGAAATACTTGATGGTGGTTATCAAAGAAACTCTGAGATTACATCCTCCAGCACCATTGGTTATAAGAGAATGTAGAGAAAGAACAAAAGTTAATGGATTTGATATTTTTCCGAAAACTACACTTTTGGTGAATGTGTCTGCAATTGGAAGAGATCCCAATATTTGGATAGAACCTGAAAAGTTTTATCCAGAAAGATTTGAAGAAAGTCAAATAGATTACAAAGGTACAAGTATGGAACTAATACCGTTTGGTGCAGGAAAAAGAATATGTCCAGGATTGACATTAGCCACTGTTTACGTTGAGCTTCTCCTTGCAAATTTATTATATCATTTTGATTGGAAACTTCCTGATGGAATCAGGCCTGACACTCTTGATATGACTGAAGTTTTTATTGGTGACGCAAGTAAGAAACAAAACCTCAACTTGATTCCAATTCCTTTTTCTCTGTTGCCTAAAAATTAAACATGAATCATCAAGAGTAAGAGTGTCAAATGGTTATGGTGTGATCCTTGTTTTAGAGTGCCAAATGAAAATTGACTAGTCTAAATATTGATTGACCACATAAAATGTCAGGAATTAGTAAATAAGAGTGATTTTCCACCTTTCTTGTGGGCAATCAATATTTATATTGGTCAATCGTTATTTAAGTTTAAGGATTTTTATGTTTATTTTTAAAGTTTAGAGGCCATTATATTAGTAACGCTAAAATTGAGATATTATGGATGTATATTATCCTATCAAGAGATTTGGGTGGTATAGATGAAATAAAATATTGTTCAATACTTATTTGTCCTTATGTTGGTTGCCTTTTTGTCGGTTGCAATGGTAATAATCAATGTTTTGAAAACCGAACCGGACGTTGAACCGGTGAGACAACTGGTTCAAGGTTCAATAGGTTCAATTGGTTCAACCGGATAAAAAAAATAAATATATATATAAAAAATAAATTGATGTTTCATTGAACATAAAAATTAAAAATTTCATACATATAATAAACAATTCTTAAGTTAACATATTAATTAAAAATTAAAAATTCATACAGATAATATAAAAATTCACACATCGGTAACCAATCCTTAATTTAACACATTAATTAAAAATTCACACATCTAAAATCAAACCCATAGTTTAACACAATATTAAGATTAAAATTAAATTAATTAATACCAATTATTAAAGAGATTGTTCTCTACCTAATTTTTAAATTTTTTCCTTAATTCAATATGTTTTTCAAAAAATGGCAAAAAACCAGGGTCAATCCGGTTCACTGGTTCAACATCGGTTCGCGGTTCAACCTCGGTTTGATGCGGTTTAATATAGTTGAATCTGTATAGCTAAAACCGGACCGGACACTTGACTGGTTCGCGGTTCGACCGGTTCGACCGGCCGGTCCGGTCCGATCCGGTTTTCAAAACACTGGTAATAATAAAACTTTTCTCTAGTTTTGATATTATGTATATTATTATTATGGTATTCGTAGTATTTGCATTAATTTCTTTACCACCAACTAATTAATGGGGTTTTCCATTCATTCTCCCTCACACGATTTAGGTGGAGATCTCACCACATCTATAGCTTATCTCCAGTACTCATACTTGTCATTTAGTAGGGACTTAGTCATTACATGTGAGAAGTTGTCATCAGTGTGAATCTTCTCAATCAATAATTGCTTGGATTCTAAAGTACCACGTATGGTATCTCACATCAAGGTGTTTAAACTTTGAATGGAAACTTGAATTCTTACACAAGTGAATTGTTTAAGCTAGGTAGAAGCGAAAATATAATTTACTTCTAATATTTATTGATTCATTATAAGAAAATAAATACAAAGTGAGAGTTGTTTATGTAGCTTACAGAAAATGAAGAAAAGAAGGGAAAGCAGTTAATTAAGAGACTAGTTAATATAATGCACAATAAAGTTGTAACTAACAACATAATAGGAAAAATACAATGTACTAGGATATAAATCTATTTCACTTTACAATTCTACCATCCTCTCTTAAGTTGTAGATTGACTAATCCCAACTTGTTTAAACTAGGTTTTATTTGATTAGAATTCAGTTGTTTGGTAAGAATATTTGTCAGCTCAGCATTGCTAGTCACATAAGGTGTCCGTATGAGATTATTTAACAAACATTCTCTAACAATATGATAATATATAGCAACGTGCTTCGTTTGCTCGTGAAAAACTAGATTTGAAACGATCTATCTAAGTCAACTGATATTCATCGAAAAGTCGCAATTTGAAGTATACATTAAGAAGGATCTAGGAACAAACATAAATTTATTCTATCTAGCTCATATAACTATGAACCTACTGACTTATCCTAATATTTGATTGGGCTACAAAAAAAGGTTTATTCTGATATTGATTTGACTATTTATCTAGATACAATTGATTATATACAAAAAGGCTTATTCTAATATTGATTGGACTACTTATGTATATTGATTAGATACAAAAAGGTTTATTCTTATCTTGATTGGATTACTTATGTAAATCGATTGAACTATTTATCTAGATACAAAAAGATCCATCGTGGATTCGTAGGTTATTGCATCTTTTTAAACATCTTTAGTAGAGATTATTTTAAAAAGTGACAAAATTTAACACATCATACTAAAATATAACATTTTATTAATTTAATCATCTAAATCATTTTCGGATATTTTTGCTAAAAAATACCCCAATAATAAGCAACTTTAAAAGTTATCATAATAGCCTCATAAATCATTACTATATACAATTTATTTTAATTATAAATATTGTTAACAAATAGTAAAAGGGGAGAGACTCATAGAAATGTGCACCAATAGTAATCAAGTAAATAATTTTTTTTAGCAAGGTTGCCAAAAAACGGCAACTTTGTTTGATACTCACAATCACTCTAATAGTAGACACCCTTTAAAAGTTGTCAAATCCAATGTCACATCATGTAGCACTCTTTTAAACACCCTCTATTGGAGATCCTTTGAAAATTGTCAAACTCAATGTCACATCATGTAACACTATTTTAAACAGCATCTAATAGAGATGCTCTTAGAGCATCTCCAATAGAGGGTGTCCAAAAGAGTGTCAGCTGATGTGACATTTAGTTTGGCAACTTTTAAAGGGTTTCTACTATTGAAGTGACGGTGGGTGCTAAAAAAATTGCCAAAAGGTTGTCAATTTTTTACAATCTTGCTTCAAGATTGCCAAACATTTTTTTTTTTTAAAATTATTTACTTGAACACTATTGATTCACTTTTTTTTGATGACTTTCTCACACATTTCACTATTGGTTAATAATATTTATAATTAAATAATTTATATATTAAGTAATGATTTGTGGGGTCATTGTAGCAAATTTTTAAGTTGTTTTATTATTGAAGCATTTTTAAATAAAAGTTAGTAGTAATGAGATTACTAAATTAATAAAATATTATATTTTAGTATGATTTGTTAATTCTTGGCACTCTTTTTAACAACCTCTGTTGAAGATGCTCTTAGAAACCTATCCGATGAATTGAAAAAGTAAAAAGACCGCCAAACCGTCCCAAATCCTTAACAGGGACACTTTCTTCTGTTACTAATGAATTATAATGAATCTACAGGGCTTTACATATCTCAATCCCATTTATAATGGCTTAGCTTTGCACATCATTAAACATTTTTCTTTTTTTTATATAAAATGTCATATTCCATTAGATCACAAAATACAAATACAACAACAACAACAAAACCTTAGTCCCGAAATGATTCGGGAAAACATGAACCATCATATAAAACCGTGAAATCAAGTCGTGTCAGCAACACAAATTCGCTCCCTCCACTCCGCCCTATCTACTATCATATTTTCCTCAATTCCCAATAAACTCATATCACTCTCGATCACCCTCCTCCAAATTTACAGATCACAAAGTACAAATAAATAAATAAAATCCCATACGTACAAAATTTCTAACCAGGACTATTAAACCTTTAAAAATATCGACTGTTTTGACTTGTACAAGTTGTAGTGTATATTAGTTGAGTGTTAGATCAATATACACTACAACTTGAGACTCCCCCAATTTCTTGAATCTTGTCAACCAAATTAAATCCAAATCTCATCTATAATTACAAACAAAAATATCAAGTATTAAATCAAATCGTAACGTGTAACTTAATTATATATGCAAACAAAATGAGAAAGTAATAACAACAATAAATAATTAACTACATAAATATAATTATAATGAATTAAAATTACAGAAAAAAGAAAGTAAGAATGAGTGACTGAATCAAGGCTGCTGCTGCTGGCTGAGAAGCACATCCTTGTAAGGAGTAGGAGTAGGAGTTGCAGTAGGAACAGCTCTTATTTCCTCTATTATCATTTTCCTTCTCCTCTCTTCATCTCCTCCCGGTATAAGCGGCGTAAGCCCCTCTCTTTCGTTTATCAATTGTTCCTGCGCCCCTCCCCGCAGTTTCTCTAACCTCAGCCCGTCGATTTGCTGCATTTTAAACACTTTCACCACGTTTGTTAATCCCCCTGTAAACAACATTAGACTGCCGCATATCCCCATCCACACAAATCTCCTACTCTGCATGCGTATATATTGATAGTGCGTCATTCATTTCATCTACATTTCAGTTTACACTTATATATAACTATAAGTTTAATTACCAGTAATTGTAGACCGTGAAAATCGACGCCAGGTTGTTCTAGGATATTAAGTACGGCACCGACCAAGAACAGCAAACTCCCCATCAAAAAAGGGATCTGGACGCTCTCTTGCAAGATTTGGACGTGCCCACCGGCTCTCTCGTAAATCTGGCAGGAGTTGTGTATTGATCCGACCAGCCATAAAACCGGTCCAGCTATTAGCATGTTCAGAGCGTGTTTTTCGAATTTGAAGAAACCATACCCTTTCTCTTCCTGCAATTTAATGTCACAACTAGATAATTACAACCAAAAGAAAGTGTATGTTTTTCTCTAACTCGAAAGTACAATCTTACAAATCGAATAAATACTCATGTCGATGTGACTTTATCTCTAAAATCATAAATGATAGAATTGACGAGTGCATAATGAGCCAATTTCGAACATTATTAAGAAAACTCAAATATTTTATAGCACCGGGTGCATATCAATAACTGATTTTGCAGTAATTGCATAGCAATTACTTAAGCAAACAAGGCTTTTGCACCTTTTTGCAATTTCATAAGTTGCATATCAATTACTTTAGAAAATAGATTTTGCATCTTTTTGCAATTTTTGAGATTTCATAATAGGTTTGGGATAAAATGCTTTTAAGATAAAGTCCAAATCTTTCCTTTCCCCTAACATACAAAATTGTTTAATTTTACAGCTAACACCTCCAAGCAATGTCAATTTTATTACTAAAGTTTCTAAACAAGATAAATTTCATCCTACCTAATGAAAATTTTGAATAGGCGATTTTGATTGTTACATGACTCTGTTACGTGACTCTCACATAAAATCTTCCAAACAAAAATTCGTAATTGAGTTAATAATCAACATACTACAAAACAAATAAATTACAAATTTAATAAACCATACAAAAATTTAACAACTCAAATTATCAAAAAATTTAATAAAAATAAATAGCCCTTTGCTAGGATGATAATCTTTCATTTTTTCCAAATAATGGCGTGTACCAGGATAGTGACAAGCATGTGTACTTTCTTTTTTGGATCCCATACTTTTTCCTTTTATATAGTGTTCGACTAATCTCATTAGGATTGGGTTAAGGTATGTCCCGGTACCCATTCCCAAACCCATATCCATTGTCATCCCTAGTTGGATGACTATATTAGAATTTCCCATAGCATAACATGTCATGATTGAGAATATAATTCCCAATTTTAAGCTAACTACACTTTTTGGGCTAATTAGAGCAAAAGGCTAACAGCAAGCTAAACAACCAAAAGGGTCCTACATCTTGCACCCTAACTCCCAATTTTTGAGAGGGGTCGGAACCATCTCTGGTGGATCCAATACCGGGGCTGGGGGGCTTGCCTGTCTCCGCCCATGCGTTATAGGCCATCAATTTCAATGTATCTTATTTCGATGATTAGTTGAAGAATAAAACGGCAGATCAAATAAAGAAGAGAGAACAAACCTGAAGGAAAAGGAAAAAGATCCCCAGGAAAAAAAGCAAAGCCCCAAAGATTTGAACAACAGGAACAGCAAATTCCACCAATCCAAGCTGCGCATCAAATTCCATTAACCTTAACCGGTAATCGATCCCGGTGAGATGAGCAATCAGATCGTGAAGATTGACAACCACAATGAGTGCTAATGCTATGCATAAAAGAACCAAACCGGACCTTGGCTCCATCGAAAATATAGCCGCGAAACCACCGGTGAGCACAATGGTAGCGAACACATAAAGCCCAGCGTTCATGTATTCTGCTCTGTTTCGACCCAGTCTGGGTCCGTACATCCTTATCTCTCTCGCCGATGCTAGCTTCACCATTTCAGAATAGAATAGATCCAATTCAATTAATTTCAGAAAGATCAGAGCATGGAATTTTGTGGATTGTTTTTGTTTGTTTCGTTACAGAGTGAGAAATGGAGATGAACAACAACGGAGTGAGAAGAGGCTGTCCATTCAGGAGGATGCCCACGTGTCCTCCATGCACTTCTTTCTTCAACCACGTGGATATCTATATTTTCGAGGAAAATAGCCTAATTTTAATTTTCAATGTATTTTTGAAAATTATATATAATCAAAAATATTATTACAAATACAATTTGGAAACTGTAAAAAGAGATAGGCTTAATATTTTCAGTCATGAAGTTCTTCCAATACTATAACTGACTTTCCGAATTTAGATTTGTACCAATTAATCTCTTAATTTATTTATTTGGAATAAATAATTTTTATTTTGGGAGTTTTTTTTGTCTTATTAATTAATATATCAGTAGATTAGTTAGATATAGCAATCGATATTTTAAAATCTTTTATTTTTAATGTAATATTATATTGAATATTATATTGAATGTTTTTTGAGTTTAAGATCTATTTATTCCAAATAAATAATTTGGGGAGTTTTTTTTTTATGAAAATGCTTATAACTTCGTTAAATACGAAAAGTACAATTACAACAAGAAATGAAAAAGGTAAAAAACCTTACAAAATCCACAATGGGATCAAAACGAAAAGCCATAAAAGGTACAAACCACACAGAAAAATTTGAGAAGTTATTTATTCCAATTAAATAATTTAAAAGGTTATTTGTTTTAAATAAATAGATTAAAAGGATTAGTTATTACAAGTCTAAGTTCGGTGACTCGGTTGCAATTTGGAAAGTAAATTTCTTATTAAAGCACATATAATATAATTAATTAGGTACAATATCAAAGCCAGTGAAAATTTATGATATTTTTTTTAGTAGGAAAAGGAAAGAAAAAACAAACAAAAAAAATCAAGAAAAAAACCTAACCCGGAATTAGCCTAGGGAAGCTAACCCCCACCACATCCTCCAAAAGGAACGGATACAGGAAATCAGGAGGAGAAGAGAAGGTAGTAACTCCTCACATCCTCTCATGGCCTTCTGCCGCCAGACGATCTGCCACCCTATTCTATTCTCTGAAAATATGGCTGAAAATGATGGACTCAAAGGAAGAACACATCCTTCTAATACCTTTGATTAAGTTTTGGCTATTTAAACAAATAGCATTATCGCCCGAGATCATTCTGATAGCTTCTAGGTTGTCAGATTCCACAATCACCTTCTTCAAACCCAGACTCCTAGCTAGTCTAAGACCAGAGAAGATTCCCCAAAGCTCTGCAGAAAAGGAGGAACCCATACCCAGGTTATGCGTGAACCCAGAAATCTACGCACCACCATCGTCTCTCAGAACTCCACCCACAGCAATTTTACTGTCTTTATGACAAGAGTCATCAGTATTTAATTTTACCACCCCTTCACTAGGCCTACACCAACCCAAGAGATGGACAACCTTCTTCTGGATCGGTTTCACAAGAGGGTCCTCTTTAAAGCTATTAGCAATAGTAAAAAAAAATTAGAGAAGAACTCAACCAAATTAGGAATAACAACATTCTCTCCCCCAAAAATCTTAGCATTCCTCCAATTCCACAGCTGGTGACAGACAATAGCAAAGATAATGTCACCATACTCAAGATTCGCCAACAACTTCCCACTAACACCATCGGCAAACCAGTCAATATCAGAGTGGGAAAGGAAAGCAGGCAGCAGCTGGTTAGGGAGAATTTTCCTCCACACCTCTATACTCCTGGGGCAATCTCTAAGAGCATGGCAAATAGTTTCTTCCTGCCCTCTGCATCTACTACATGCACCAGACTCCACCAAATGACGTCTTTTTCTGTCTGTATTAGTGAGCAGCCTATCCTTTACCCCAAGCCACAGGAAGCTCTTAATGCGGTAAGGAACTTTCAAATCCCAAATAATTTTCCACACTTCAGAGTGGGGGACCTCCAAATTTTGATTGAAAGCCTCGAAGGCAGACTTACAAGTATAAGTCCCATTATTCGTTAACGCCCAACAGTGGCTATCCCTATCTTCCTCTTTGCTACTAATCTTAACTCCTCTAATTCTCAGGAGAGTCTCCAGACTAAAATAGGATTCAAATCTTGACCAAATCCAATCACCCTCCGAATCCACCACATCAGCAATCTTCCAATTTTGGATACCCACGGGAGGAGGGGAGATACAAACCTCTAACAAGGATTTATTACCAATCCAGATATCATTCCAGAAGCTGATAGACTTCCCATTTCCCACATCTCAACCTATCCCAGAGCAAAACTCTGAAAACACAGTGCTAAGGCCTTTCCAAAGAAAAGAACAACTAATAACTCTCTCATTGGGCCCTCCAAAAATCCTATCTTTTCTATATTTCCCACATAACAAACGCACCCAAAGAGAGGAAGGAAGTTGCCACATCCTCCACAGAAGTTTCATCAGTAAGACTTTGTTATTGTCCATGGCTTGTCTTATCCCCAGGCCACCCATATTTTTCGATTGACATACTTCTTTCCAAGGCACAAGGTGGATCTTTTTCCCCTTCGCAGAGCCCCCTCACAGGAATCGACGATTGATTTTGTCAAGATCATTAAGAACAGGCTCAGGCAGTCTACAGGCTTGCATAATATGATTAGGAGCCGCACAATTGACAAACTGAATCAAAGTAAGGCGCCCTGCAAGAGACAGAGATTTAGCTTTCCAACTGGCACATTTGTTATTAGTTTTGTCGAGAGTCTTTTTAAAGGAGGCTTTAGAAACTCTCTCACTATGGAGGGGAACCCCTAGATATTTGCCCAAAGAGTTGGTCAAAGGAATACCCGAAATTTCACTAAGCCTTTTACAAACTCTCTGATTCATGTTTTTAGAACACAATATCCGAGATTTTTGGATATTGAGCTTTTGACCAGATGCGGCGCAGAAACAGTTAAGAATATCTATGATTACAACAATTTGCTCCTCACTTCCTTCCACAAAGATCATAACATCATCTGCGAAGAACAAATGAGTAATCGGGGGACAGGATTTATTGATCGACACCGGGTGAAACTTACCATTGCCAACAGCCTCTTGGATAAGGTGGGTCAATCTTTCCATTACAATAACAAATAAGAAGGGGCTCATAGGATCCCCTTGACGGATGCCTCGGGAAGGGGTGAACTCCTCCGATATATCTCCATTAATCAAAACCTGAAAAACAGGAGAAGAAATACAGACCTCTATTAAATTCACCCAATTATCCGGGATACCAGCTCTCTTCAAACTATCCAGAAGAAAACTCCAGTTAAGGCGGTCATAAGCTTTTTCCAGATCCAGCTTCAGAGCCACAATACCCCTCTTCCCCTTTTTAATTTTCATAGAATGGACCATCTCCTGGGCAATAACTACATTATCCATCATCTGCCTTCCAGGAACAAAGCTGCCTTGATTTTGGCTAATAATATTTGGAAGAATACACCGGAGTCTATTGGCCACAATTTTAGTAACCGCCTTATAAAGCACATTACAAAGACTAATAGGCCTCATTTGTAAGAAAGAAGATGGCCTCTCAACTTTCCAAATCAGGACCAGAAGAGTTTTATTCACCAGCCTAATATCCTCGGAGCCACTAAACACTCCTTTAATAAATCTATAAATACCTTCCTTCACAGTCGCCCAATGTTTATGATAAAAACCTGCAGGAATACCATCAATCCCAGGAGCTTTAGTTGCCCCAATACTAGAGAACGCCTGATCAATCTCTTTCTTGTCAATAGGGTGGAAAGCTTCCAGAACCATATCATCCTCCAATTTGGGAAATGAAGTCCTAGAAAGAACTTTATCAAGATCCACACTTTCTTCTTTGAATAAATCTTTATAGAAAATAAGGGCCAAGTTATGAATATCCTCCTCCTCATAAACCCAATCTCCATTCAGGTCTTTAATAGCCTCAATTTGATTCCTCTGCCTCCTAATAATAGTGGAAAGATGGAAATACCTGGTATTGCGATCTCCATCTTTGATCCACTCCTTTCTAGACTTCTGAAACCAAAGTAACTCTTCCTGCCTTAGCACCGCTTCTAATTCCTTCTGAAGAGTTCTAAGAAGACCATCCAAACTATGATCAAACCTAACCTCCAGAATACGTTGAATGCCTTCAATTCTGCTCAAAAGTTTATTCTTCCTTTTGATAATATGGCCAAAGATGTTTTTATTCCATCCCACCACATTCCTTCTAAACCCCTCAGCAGCAAGTAAAACATTAGAATGAGGTTGCCAATTATCCTGAATAAAGTTTTTAAACTCAGGGTGAGATTCTCAGGCCACCTGGTACCTAAATGGTCTATCCCCTCTAGGACGATGACCCTTCACCAGCTTAACAAGAATAGGGCAGTGATCAGAGTGTCTGAAAGGGAGAGTTACCACAGATGCTTTAGGAAATCTGCAAAGGCCCGCAATATTAGCATAAACTTTGTCAAAACGAACAAAGGTACAATTACGTTTCTAGGTAAATTTATGACCAACGGCCCCCAGATCCGAAAGCCCACACAAATCCATACTCTGCTTATGGTTGAGACACCGGTTCACATAGTGGTTCCCACCCCCTCTTTGATCGCTCAAAAGGCCAATATCATTAAAATCACCAGCCACAAACCAAGCCTCCTCCATACTCGTACTTATAGTATACAGAACCTCCCACAACCTTTTACGATTGGCCAAAATAGGATCAGCATAAACAAAAGTAATAAAGAAAGGTTTATTACCAGGATAAACCAACTTGCTGTGAATAAATTGTTTATCCATACTAACAATATCAATATGAACACGATCTGGCTTCCAGAAAAGCCAAATCCCACCAGCCCGGCCAGTAGCTTCCGATCTGACACAATTCCAATTTCTAAACTTTCTAACCACCTCATCAACTTTAATACCAGTGACTTTTGTTTCCAACAAAGCAAAACAAGAAGGGTTAAACTGTTTAATTAAATCTTTCACATGGATACGGGTAGCCTTGCTAGCCGCTCCTCTAATATTCCACACAAACAAATCCATCACAAAGGAAGACTACTGACCACAGGCACCACACCCTAAACCAGATACTTACCAGGGGCTCCAACGAGCCTAGAGGAGGTACCAGACGGCCCCCTTTTTTCCAAAAATTCCAAGGAACTTTGGTTATTTTTCTGACTACCCTTAGGTTTTTCATGCTCATTTTATTGACACCCATAGGCTTCCCATTTCTATGCTCAACACAGTTTTTCGGGATACTAACCTCTTTGTACTTCTCATTCGCCATTGGGGCATGAGTCTGGGAGTCATCCAGGGCCTCAACCTTGGATTCAAACAGAGGGTTAACCGCCTCCACCTTATTTGTCGCCGGCTCAGTAGACTCTAAACCTGGCATGCTTAGCTCCAGTTACTCGTTCGAAAGATCAGAGTCTTGAGCATTCTCAATAGAAAGAACCCCAAATCTAGAACATGAGCATGAGCCGATGAAATTAGAATTACCAGTACCTTCTTTCTCCTTTGGGCAAGGCTTATCCTTAATCTCAGGACTGGTCTGGAGAGGGCCATCATCCTTCCTAACGTTAGGAGGACGGTCCTGAACAATAGTTGTACGAGTCCTTCGTTTACCCGTCCTCTTAGCAACCATCCAGGGACCAAAGTTTCTCTCATCTCCTTGAAATCCCTCTTCTCTCACTCTAACGGTCTCAACTACCTCAGCAGCCTCCTTTTTCCTCTTAGGACAACCTTCAAAAGTATGACCAAACATACCACACTCATAACAAATATTATGAATACCTTCATACTCAATGAAGTAAACTGTATTCTGAACACAGAATATAGACAGAAGGGGCTTAGCAAGATCGATATCAATACATACTCTAGCAAACTTACCTCTGACTGCCCCAATGGTAGTTTTATCCACATGGTGAACTTTTCCAATAAGCCCACCAATCTTATTAAGAAAGCTTTCATTATAATATTCAATAGGTAGTCTTGGAAATCTCACCCAAGTAAGAATCCTATTCACAGAACAGTCATGTGGATTAAAGTTAGGGACCCATGGCCTTAAAGCCAGAACATGATTAGAAATAATATATGGACCACCATTAATCACGGCATTATAGTCTTCTGTCCTAGTAAATTTAATTACATAATAGTCGTTTTCTAAGTCAGTAATAGTGACTTTCCCTTTCTTGGCCCACTGTGTCTAGATTCTCTGAGCAAAATAGTTAAAACTAATTCTTTTTCCAAGCACCGTTACAATTAATGAAAGCTTTCATTTATCCCTGAGGCCAAGCTTCTCTGTCGAAAAGAGCTGAATTACCGGACATAAAGGGTCATCATGTTCTCCATCCTTAATATCTGAATCAGAAAAATCCTCCTCCGATTCATTTTCTATAAAATCTTCGTTTAACAAAGGCTCCTCCTCCTCAACCACTCTCATAACCGTATCTCTCCACGAATTTTTACCAAAACCTTGTTCGTTATTATTTTTGTTAATATTTTTGTTATTCTCATCACCGATAACCCTAGAACCCAAATTCACAATGGAACGGGCCTCATCGGCAACCGTAGAAACCCCACCGTCCACCACCATGGCTCCCCATGACCCCTGGCCTGCCAGTCCGCCCCCCTGGACTATCGCCCCATCCCTCCAACCAAACCACTCAGTGTATCAGAAACAGCCGCCTCACCCAAAAAAGGACCGTCGTTTGAATGAGGAGATACAGATCGACGGCAACCGATCACACCAGATCTCCTCTCATCAAAACCGGATCCGCCCTCCGCCTCCCTAGCGCCGCGCGCCCCACCGTCCGCCCTTGCCGACGCTGCCAGCGTCGGCCCTCCCCCCGACCGTGATCGGTCACGCTCCCTTGGTCGGTCACGATCCTTCATGGCAAGAGCTCTCATTGGAAACAAACGTCGCCCACGAGAGAGAGAGAGTTGTTAAAGTTAATTTATAACATTAAAATAACATAGTTCAATTGATATATTTTTAAAATTAGATGTGGATGGGTTCCAACTCATATTCTTAAAAATAATCATAAAAAATAGCAAAACCTACCATTTGACATTTGATCTATCAAAAAGAAGAAGCAAAACACACTATTAAACTCGGGTTAAGGCTAAACGGTTTAGATGGATAATTGTGGAGGTAGACTTGGTTCAGTCCATTAAGGAAGTAACGTCCATTGGTTATCGCTTCCCATGGCTCGTAGAACAGTGTAAGGAACTTGTAGAGGTCCCTGGGAGATTCAGATACAACATATATATCGAAAGAGAAATAAGGCAGCTGATTGGATGGAAAACTACATAAGACTATTGTTCCTGGACTATCACGAGTGTGACGTGCCTCCTGCAGACATCCAGGATACGCTACAAGCTGACAGGTGAGGGTTTAGCAGCTTTCGATTGATCTTATCATTATTTTAATATTTTAATTTCTTTTTCCTTTTCTTTTCTTCTTATGCTCGGAGCTTCAACTCCTCCCAGTAATAAAAAATAATTATGAAAAATTTAATTATTCTTTGCGATATAAATAAAGTTTATTTAGTATTTAAATTCTAACATACATGAAATAAAATTTAAAACTCTTAGGTCATCTCCAACTCATTACACTATCGCTATCTTTATCTCCATTTTCTATTTTCTATAAATCAAATCTTATTTTTTCTCCAACCCACTACACCATTTATTACATCAAAATGAATATTCTCAACTTTATTCCATTCTATATAACACTTTTATTAATATTTTATTATTTTTTACATATATACTATTATTATTTATTATCATTATCAATAATCTATAATAAAAATTAATTCGAGAGCTAATGGTACCAATTTAAGCGTCGATAGCGGAACGAGACATGTCATTGATATTACTCTGTTAAGATCTCTTAATTGTACGTGGAGTGAGAAATCAGAACTTAACGAAGTAATAGGAATGACGTGTCCTATCCGTTACCAATGCCTAAATTGATACCATTTTTAAACGTTAAGCCTATATTGATACTATTTTGTACGTAAAGGCTAAATTGATACTTTCCAAAAACTATAAACCTATTTTGGTAACTTACAAAATATCAACTTTCATTATCCCTATTAATGTTTCAAGTTATCTTTTTTTTTTTATAGAAATTGGGACGAGACTGAACTTGGACAGGGTGAGCACCCATGGCCTAAGAACTATCAAATCCGTAATATATAAATAAAAGAAAAAAGTGAGTGTTTGAACAAGAGAATGGAAAGGAGAACAAACAAAAGAAGGGGGAGGAGAAAAGATAGAAAAAATCAAGAGAAACACAAATGTGAAATACTAATCAAGTTATCTTAATTATCGTTATGATTTTTAAATATATTATTTAATTTAATCATTTGTAATTTTATCCAAAATATACAATAATTTATAAAAAAAATATATATTACACAATACAATTTTTAATAATATTTAACTAAAAAATCTTTAAAAATCAACCTAAATTAACAAAATATTAATTTTGATAAAAAAAATAAAAAGTATAGAATTTATATAAAAAATATTAAAAAAATATTAGTTCCACCCATTTGGTGGAATAGCCAACTTGAACAAAAAAAAAAAATGGTTGAATTTAGCACTCCACACCTCATTGGCGTGGAGATTTGGTGGTGGTTAACCACCGCCAATTAAGCAATTCCAACCCTCATTTAGAGCCTGTTTGTTTTCAGCTGTTCCTGTTTGCTGTTTGTTGTTAGTTGTTTGCTGTTACGGATAGCCAGCAGATATTAATTGATTATTTCTAAAAAGCAGTTGTTTTGAATTTTTACCAAATGCTTTTTGCCTCTGTTTAGATTTGAAAGGCAAAAAGCAGTTTCGAAATATGGAAACAAACGGACACTTAGTGAGTGTTGGAGTTTCCCTTAGTAAATTTAATAATTTAATTTAAATTAAATATATATATATTATTTATGAGGTTATTTAGTTCAACCAATCTGAATTAATTGGTTGAACCAATTGATCCCTAAACCAATTATCAATCCGGTTTCTAATCCGGTTTTTAAAACATTGCTTCTAATCAGATAATTAATAATTAATAAATTTAATTAATTCTAATTTAGGTCAATTTGATTAATTTGTTATTTTAGCATACAAACTGAATCAGCCGATATTTTTTAATATTTAAAACCGAAACCAAACTTAATAGATTGAAAAACCGAATTTCATTAATTCGATCGGTTATTTCGATCCGGTTCAGTTTTTAAACACCCTACATGCTAAGATTAATTTTGTTTTACCACAAAAAAAATAAAAATAAAAATCCTTCTCTTTGTAAAACAAATTTTATTCCACTTTATTATAAACGAAAGTAAATAAAGAAATTTCAGGTGAAAGCTGGGTTTAAATTCCACACTTCTTTCTTTGCTTCCTCTCTCTACCATCTTCAAAAATGTTTGTGAAATTTTTCCCCGGGAAATGGAAGTATAATCGATGGAAGTTCATGAAACTCTTCTCGACTAAATGCCAAACTCCAAAGAGTAACTACTGTGATATAGTGTCTACCAACATTCTCATAACCCAATCGTTGAAAAATGGCCATTTAGAGTTCGCTCGCCACCTGTTTGATAATATGCCTAATCGAACAGTTGTTTCTTGGAACACCATAATCTCCTGTTATTCAAATTGGGGTGAATTTAATCAGTCTCTTCATCTACTTTATTTGATGCACAATTCAAATACCGAACTCAATCAAACCACTTTCTCAACTATATTAAGCGTCTGCGCTCGTGCTCAAGCGTCTTTCACTGGAAAGCAGATCCATTGTCTTGTTCTGAAATTCGGCTGTGAGAGTTTTGAGCGTGTGGGGAGTGCATTGTTGTATTTTTATTCAAGTTGTTCACAAATTGAAGATGCCAAACAGGTTTTTGATGAATTGCGTGATAGGAATTCGCTGGTATGGAGTTTGATGCTGGTGGGTTATGTGCAGTGTGGATTAATGACCGATGCATATGATGTGTTTGTGAAAATGCCTAAAAGAGACGTTGTTTCTTGGACTAAGCTGATTTCAGGGTATGCAAAGAGTGAGGATTGTTGTGAAAAGGCTTTAGATTTGTTTCAGTGGATGAGAAAGAGTGGTGAGGTAACCCCTAATGAGTTTACATTGGACTCTGTTTTAAGGGTTTGCGGTAGACTTGGTTATTTGAGTGAAGGTATGTTTGTTCATGGGATTTTGATAAAATATGGCTTTGAATTTGATCCATCAATTTGTGGTGCGTTGATTCAATTTTACGGTAATTGTGAAGCTATTGATGATGCTAAGAGAGTATATGATGGAATTAGTAACCCATGTTCAGGTGTTTCTGGTTCTCTTATGGAGGGGTTTATATTGATGGGCAGGATTGAAGATGCAGAGATGATATTCAATGGAGTGTCTGAGAAAAATTCAATCTTGTGTAATTTGATGATGAAAGGCTATGCAATGAGTGGGCGATTCGAGGATTCGAAGAGACTGTTCGACGAAATGCCTCAAAGAACTATATTTTCTTCAAATACTATGATTTCTGTGTACTCAAGAAATGGTGAGTTTGACAAGGCTTTGTTGCTTTTTGAAAACACTAAAGATGAGAAAAATCCTGTAACCTGGAACACAATGCTTTCAATCTATATGCAGAATGAGCGTCACGAAGACGCTTTAAAACTGTATGTAACTATGCGCGGATTATCAGTAGACTCTACTTTATCAACATTCTCTGTTCTATTTCGTGTTTGTTCTTGTATCGGGTCGCTTCAACAAGGGCAAATGCTTCACGCAAACTTGACTAAAACACCATTTGAATCAAATGTTTATGTTGGAACTTCACTTGTTGACATGTATTCCAAATGTGGAAGCATATTGGATGCTGAAAAGTCCTTTTCAAGCATCTCTTCCCCGAATGTAGCATCGTGGACCGCACTAATAAACGGATGTGCACATCATGGACTTGGCTACGAGGCAATTGTTAACTTCGAACAGATGTTGGAGCGAAAAATAGTCCCTAACGGAGCTACATTTGTCGGGATTCTGACTGCTTGTATCCATTCTGGTATTGTCAACGAAGGCATGAAGTTTTTCCGCTTGATGAATGAAATTCACAGAGTTCCTCCGACTTTGGAACACTATGCGTGTGTTGTAGATCTTCTTTGTCGTGCAGGGCGCCTACGAGAAGCTGAGGAGTTTATTAAAGCAATGCCAATTGAAGCAGATGGTGTTATTTGGGCAGCATTGCTCAGCGGTTGTTGGTTCTGGATGGATATGGAGGTCGGAGAAAGGGTGGCGAACCGCATGTTCGATTTGCATCCCAAACCAATATCAGCATACATCATTTTGTCCAACATATATGCAGTATTGGGGAAGTGGAGGAAGAAGATGAATGTGAGAAACAGTTTAAGGAGCTTAGAGGTGAAAAAGGATCCTGGATGTAGTTGGATAGAGCTGAATAATAAACTTCATGTGTTCTCTGCAGAAAATAGAACTCATCTACATTGTAATGTAATTTATGCCACTTTAAAGCATCTAACTGCAAATATGAGGTATGTTCAATGGTTATTCTCATGCAATCTTTGATTCTTTATTGATCTAATTTTGATGGTTTATATAGTGTAAATTAAGGGCTTGATTGATAGCTAGTTGAGAAATTTTACAGCACTCCGAGAGTAATACTCCCGACCAATGAAAATCATTTTGAATTCCACTACATGGACATGATTGGTGGAAAAAATAACTATATATATGTATGTGTCGTGAATTCATTGTTCGGAAGTATTATTCCAGGAGTACCCTAAAATTTTCCTAGTTTTGTAGATAGTTATAGAGTTCATATCACTATTAAGTGATTTGATAATCAGGTATGTGGGCAATCACTATTAAGTTATCAATATTAAGTTCTCAATTGTATCATTTATAACGTTATAGGTTTGTCCTTGGTCGGCTCTATTAGAGATGTTTGTGTACCTTTGCTAAATGATATAAGAGATAGCGAGCAACTATGATATAGTTTACACTTTATCGGTTTTGATCATATGGACCTTGATGATCATGTAGTATTTGGTCTTTCATCATTAGATTTAGGCTTATTAGAATTTTAGAGTGGAAATTCAAAGTATTTTAAGACTTGAATTTAATAAGTTTAGATCTAACTGTGAATGATCAAATTCATTTGATCATTACGGTCCACGTGAACACTGCTAACATTTTTTCTGAAATAGAGTGTTGACACTATTTGAAATAGAGTTTTGAGTGTTAATAAAAGTGCGAGTTACATTTGGGAAAATAAATATGTATGGATAAAGGTTAATAAAGTTTAATAAGAATTAATTTTGTTTCAAATCTTAACATTCTAAATTGGGATGTCAAAGGAGATTAAACACGTTTCTATCAAAACCTTTCACTTTCATCCCTTTAATGATCTTTTATGCGAGTTCTTATATTAAGCACCGGGTCTTCCATATCACTCGGAGGACCCCCAATTTATATTTGGACACGTGTATTGTGACTCCACGTAATAATTAAAATAGTGAGACCTCTTATAATATACGTGAGTCCATATTACACATGTCAAAATATGTATGGAAGGTCCTCCATTTGACATGGAGAACCGGATGCTTCTAATAATTTGCCCCTTTGTTATGCACCCCCATCCAAACAAACCTTTAATAACATATAAAAATTGGATGTATTGCACTAAAGGCGAATTATATAAGTTTGAATAATGTGATTTTTTTCTCAGAATAATGCTCCTTTAAATAGTCTGGTTACAAATTATTCTCAAGTGGTGTTAGGTTAATTAGGGTGAAGTCCGATGAATTAAAACTATAAAAAAAGTTCAACAAAGCTCATCCGACTTCTTTACAAAAGTGTTACTAAAGCATTTAAAGTTTAGTTATACTTCTTTATAGTTTTAAAGTCGGGACGAATTTTATTATCAAATTTCAATTTAGTTAACTCAATACTATCTAAGAAATAATTTTTAATCAGATTGTTTGAAAGGAATAATATCCATTTAGAGTATTAAAATTATAAAGAAGTTTGATGAAGCTCATCCGACTTTTTTACAAAAGCGTCACCCAAACATTTAAGCTTAGTTATACTTCTTCACAGTTTTAAAGTTGGACAAATTTTATCCGATTTCAGTTAGTTAACTCAATATTATCTAAGAAATAATACTCATCTAGAGTATTATTGTGAGTAAAAATCCGAACAATGTCTCAATTCAATAGGATTATAAAAATTCATTTTGTATCAACAAAACAACTCGATTTTAATTTTGTAATATAAAGATAAAAATGATATTGTCTAGCAATTTTAATGATAAACCTTATCTAATTTCCTCATAATTAATTGGATATATATATATAGAGAGAGTTAAGCTGATTGAAATGAATTCCTTTATAGAGTAATATAATTAGTGAGGTAGGATAATTTGAGATGAATTTTCTCAAGTTATTTTAGGCCCGAAATTAAATAGAAAAAAGATCAAGAAGGGGCTGGGGATTCCACAATCATCTTTGATTGGTCCATATAGCATTGACTGGTCCGGTTGAGACTGGTTATTAGAAGGTTCAACAACCCGGACTGAACCGTGTGAACCAGCTAGATCAACCGTGAACTGGATAGAAGGTTGGATTTGAACCTAGGCCTTTGATCCGGTTAACCAGTTATTCGTATTTAGTTAAAAAAAAATAAATACGTAGAAGGTTGGATTTGAACCTAGGCCGTTAGCTATGACACTAAACACCTTACCACTAAGCTAGCTTTCAACCTATGTTTAATAATAACACTATATTTATTTTTTATATATTTTAATAAATATTATTAAAAATTTAATTGATCTTTACAATATAAACAAAGTTTACTTGGTATTTAAATTTTAAATATACATAAAATAAAATTTAAAATTCTTAATAAATTTAATAATTTAAATTAAATTAAAAAATATATATTTATTTATTTATTACGTCATCCGGTCCGACCAATCCGAGCCATCTGATCCGACCAAGTGACCTGTGACCCAGTTACAAATCCGGTTTGATGTCCGATCCGATTCTGATAACATTGCTTATTAGACCACATGTAATTGATTTATATATCATGATATCGGGTGATAGATTAAAGGTTGGATTGGTAATTCCATATGATTTATCTAGTTTGAGCAACTCGACCTAGACAAGTGAACAAACGTCTTTATATATGTGGTTTGACATTTTCCATAGTCACGATTCGTTTGGATATAGCTGATGAAGAATCGAATCATACTGCAACTAGACACCGAAAGGTAAATGTCAAATATCATTTTGACTTCCCATGGCTTATAGGGCACTAATTCCATTACATGTTTGATTGGATTAATGTGAAAATTTAATAGATAGAAATTAAGAAGTTAATTTTCTTTTCGGTTCGATAAGCATTGCAATAAACATGTACAACCAGTTGTAGTGAGAACTTGATGAGTCACACACAAAAAAAAACTAAGGAACAAAGGGTAAAACGATTAATTTAGAAATTGGTCCCAATGATACAATAATAGGAGCCTATATATATATATATATATATATATATAAGGGGAGGGATCAAGTGAGAACCCTCCCCTAGGTGAGAACTCACCTTAGGTGAGAACCACCCAAAACTACGTAGTTTTGGGTGTAAAATTTAATAAAAAAAGCTGAAAAACGCTACTACTGCTTGGGGGGTCAAACCCAAGCCTCCTCCATTACACTCCACACTACTTACCATTGAGCCATTTGCTTTCCTTGTGTATTTTGCCGCGCGTTAATTAATATACCAATCCCCTTGTAGCTTCTATTGTTTAATATTTGATGCATACACTTATTAATATTGATTAAATTCGCATAATAATTATTAATAGAAAAAAACAAATGTGCATAATAATTAATTATTAAAAGAAAAAAACCAAAAACATGCTCTAATTTCTTATTTATTTAATTCCTCTATATTTTTGTAATTTATGTTTTAAATTGTTAAAGACGGTGTTTTAAATATTGTTACATATATTCTAAACTTTATAATTTGTGTTCTAAAAATTAAGATAATGTCTTAAAAAAATAGTAATTATATGGGCCATTTTTTTGTCAAAAAAAAAAACTCACATTCTAAATAACATAACGTATGTTCTAAAAAACATAACATATGTTCTAAAGTTTATAGTTTGTGTTTCAAAAATTAAGTATAATTTTCTAAAAAAAGCAGTAGATATCTGGATCGTTTTTTCACTTGTTCTATAATATAATTTATAACTCATGTTCGAAAAAACATAACACGTGTTCTAAAAAAACATAACGTAAGTTCTAAAAAATATGTCGTACGTTCTAACTTCATAGTTCATGTTTTAAAAGTTAAAATATATGTTATAACGTATGTTTTAAAAAATATATAGTTTGTGTTGTAAAAATTAAGTATAATGTTCTAAAAAATCAGTAGATATCTGGATCGTTTTTTCATTTGTTCTATAATATAATTTATAACTCATGTTCGAAAAAACATAACACATGTTCTAAAAAACATAACGTATGTTCTAAAAAATATGTTGTACGTTCTAAACTTCATAGTTCGTGTTTTAAAAGTTTAAAATATATGGTCTAACGTATGTTTTAAAAAATATATTTTCTTATATAACATAAATTACAAAAATATAAAGGAATTAAATAAATAAGAAATTGGAGCATGTTTTTGGATTTTTTTTCTATTAATAATTCATTATTATGGACATTTTCTTTCTATTAATAATTCATTATTATGCAAATTTCTTTTTTTTCTATTAATAATTTATTATTATGCATATTTAATCAATATTAATAAGTGAATGCATCAAATATTAAATAATAGAAGCTAAAAGGGCATTAGTTTATTAAGCAGTGCACAACATAATACATAAGAAAAGCAAATGGCTCAATGGTAAGGAGTGTGGAGTGTAATGGAGGAGGCTAGGGTTCAACCCCCCAAGTTTAGAGTAATTAATTATAATATAGTCTGCAGATTATGATTAATTATCGAGATTAATTAAATTAGAAATAAATTTATGAAACTGAAAACTTCAATTAAATTAAATGACCAATTACATATAAAGCAGCAAGTTTTTAAGAATGAAAATTTAATTAAATTAAATAGTTACAAATAAGTAATAATATTCTAAAACTGAAAATTTAATTAAATTGAATAATCAATTATAAATATGAATATAGGTGCTTTTTATGTTTACTTTATTTGAGCAAGCATATTCAATTAGGGGACTTTGTATTTTCTTTTGTTACACAAAAATCATACATTAAAAGTCGTAGCCGATTTTTGGAGGAGTTTTCTCCTCACCTTTTTCGTTCTTGGTTTGTGTGGATCATCATCGGACATGTTCTACTTTGGGTGTTATTTTAAAGTTGATCTTTGTATCGCTACACACAACAGTAGATTGCTCCAAGAGGTAAACATGAATAACCTTCTTGATTAAATTAATTTTATCATTTAATAGATATAACGAGATCAACGGGATTGAGGATAGAAAAAAATTATGTTTCCACTGTGCTGTCTAAGCCGTCTATACGTGTTCTATTTTCTAACAAAAATAATCCTGAACACACATTTGGCAGGATTAAGCTGGATTTTACATTTGAGTAATCTTTGAAAAACTTTTATCAACACTTCTACATGGTTTTTATTTTCTTTAGATTTTACAACCATATCATCTACTTAGATCTATATTACTTTATGCATCATGTCATGGAACAATATAACAACTAACCTTTGACAGGTGGCTCCAACATTCTTGAGCTGAAATGTCATCACTTTATAACAAAAAGGTCCCTATTAAGTGATGAATATGGTGTTCTTCTGATCAGGGCCGACTCCAGTATTTTAGAGGTCCTAAACAGGATCAGTCTTGATTTTTTTATGGGACTAGACGAAAAAAAAATAAAAAAAACCCTTAATAAAAAAAGAAAAAATTATAAAGAAATCCAAATTTTAAAAAGTAACTACAATTTTGTCAAATTACTATTTTCAACTATATCATGGCCGAGAATATTATAGCAGTTAAACAAAATATACCTTCGCTGCGATTTTCCTAATCAATTGCTTAGAAAACTATTTGAAATTTGTAAGATAAAAGTTTAATATATTGATATATTAAAATTAAATTTTCAACATTAACAAAACAATAATATTATTATTTATGGTTTTTATGTAAAGAATCCTAAAAAAAATTATACTTAAAAGTTTAAAATAGAAATTTGGACATATTTTTGATCTAAAATATCATATTATTTGATCATTTAAAAAATTACTATATATACAATAAAACACAATTTGAGACCATTTTGGCTCAGGTCCTAGACGATCGCACTCATGACCTATGTTCAGGGTCAGTCCATAAACATTTGAGCCTTTTTATGATTTATTGTCCTACTAGATTATAATTTTCATTTTGAATTTGTAAAAATATTCAGCATAAAAAATTTGATCAGTACAGGTTGTTATGTAATTAATTCAATATGTTATATTACAAAAAAAAAAATATTTTTTATTAAATCACGTCATAAAACTCGAATACCGAGCTCATTCCATATAAGCCCAAAAAAATATATATATTATTTTTAAGGATAAGAACTGATTTGCGGTGGTCCATAACGTTTTGCGGTGGTCCATAAATATTCGGACCTTCTTATAAATTGTTGTCCTACTAAATTATAATTTTTATTTTGATTTTGTAAAAATACTCACCATAAAAAATGTGATCGATACAAGTTATTATGTAGTTAACTCTTATATGTAATTAACTCAATAGCATGAGTAAATTAGTGAAAATTAACTGTCCTAAAATATATTGTAACAAGTAAATCAATATATATTAGTCATTTTAGATTGAATATATATTAACATTTTGGTTTAAGGAAAAAATTAAAATTATTAAAAAATAATTATTAAAATTCTATAATAATAATAAAAACAAAACATATGAAAAATAAAGACAAAATAACTTTATATACTAATAAGAAACCTATTCTTCTTATTACTAAGAAAATCAGTAAAAAAAATGGAAAATGAGAACCAAAACATACAGCTCTAGAAATTGAACTCACACCTTCAAAAATAGCTCCACTATACCTTTACCATTTAGCCTAGCAATACATTTTGTTATATATCCAAGTCTACATATTTTTAACCATTGCAATTTTAATAATTATCAAATTTGGAAAAAATTCCGAACGGAGGCCCTAGACGGCCTCCCCTAGAGCCGGCCCTGCTCCCGATCCAACAAATGAATTTGGTAGTATTATCTATAGTTGTCGTTCTCTTCCTAACCAAATACATGGTTTTAGTATTGGTTTTGTTGATCGACAAGCTAATTAAGTTGCTCATAACTTAGGTCTTATTTGATAACCAATTTAATCACTTCAATTAAAATATTAAACACTTATTTAATTTAAGTGTGTTTGATAACAGTTAGTTTTTCACCACTTAAATTAGTAAATTGAGTTAAAAATCACTTATTTTGATAAGTCAAAATATTTAACTTAACATATTTTAAGTTAAAAATTATCAACTAATATTTTTAGGATTAATACACATATTTGCCCTCGTATTTTCTCGAAAAAGCATATTTGCCCTTATGTCAAAAAATTCACAAAACTCTCCCTGAGCTTTCCACGAACCTTCAGATATGCCCTAATCTAACGGGGTTGTGATTTGGCACAAACGGCGTGCCACGTATGACGCCACGTCCCTCCACGTCATCAGCCAACACATTAAAAAAATCCACGTTGGCAGTGCTCACCATATATAACAGCTTTCCCTCACCTTCTTCTCCATTTTCAATCGCGATTTGCCCCTTCCTTCTTCTTCATCCATGTCGTTCTGAAAGACAAAGGGTTAGGGCAAACTGAAAGCTGTTTTTTCAAACTTTCTGGACGTGTTATTCAAATCACAAAGATGACAAGTGAAAGCTCGGTTGGTTCGTTACATTCTCTGTGCCATAGGAGGATGGAACAAACGTACGATGATCCCCCCAAATTCTGCTACTGTAAATTGAAGGCACCCAGATGGACGAGTTGGAGTGACGAGAACCCTAGAAGAAGATTTTACGCTTATCCTAAATTTCGGGTATGTTTATTGTGTTCTCAAATTAGTGATTTAAGATACAGATAATTAGGGTTCATCAACATATTTGTCTGAAATTAAAGGTTTATGTCTGAATTGGTGGATTATTGGATTGTTGAATTGATTATTAGTTTGTTTCTTAGTTTGATTGTT
Source organism: Euphorbia lathyris (assembly GCF_963576675.1). Classification (NCBI taxonomy): domain Eukaryota; kingdom Viridiplantae; phylum Streptophyta; class Magnoliopsida; order Malpighiales; family Euphorbiaceae; genus Euphorbia; species Euphorbia lathyris. Next base: position 20,533,752 of record NC_088910.1, on the reverse strand, counting down.
AGTTTGCTGATTGAAAAAATGGGTTATTGTATTAGGTTGGTTATTGTATTATCTTGATTATTGTATTAGCTTCAAAACTGTATTGGGTTGTGAATCATGTTTTGCTTTTTCATTGATGGACAAAGGATGTGCTTTATGTGTATTAACCCTTTATTAGCTGATAATCATACTGTGTGTGTAAGCCGATATGTTTCAATCTCTATGTTATTAAATATGCAGGACAAAGGATGTGGCTACTTTGACTGGCATAACGAGAAGTTGTCGGTTAGAGCAAAGAGTGTGATTGATGAGCTCCGTCAACAAATTAAGCACTTGAAGGAGGAAAATCACATGTTGAGAACCGAAGGAGAATATACATCCAAGGATGATTCATTGTACTGGCAGTCCCTTATACAAACTCAGCTTGACAAGAATTATGAATTGGGAGTTGGGCTAAAGGCTGTGAAGAAAACTAAGAACATCTTAATTGGGTTGCTTGTCATCACTTGGCATTTGCTCATTTACATGTGGTTCAAATGAAGTGATTATGTCTAGTCATTAGATAACTTATGTTGTTTTGTAATCCCATGGGAGTAGTTAGTTGTATTTTGGTATCCTTGGGGTTAAGTAGATAGTATATCAGTGGAATTGGAAAACTGTGTTACGATGTATTTTGGTATCCATGGGATTAAGTGGATAGTATTTTAGTGTCAATTTGGACTAAGTTATGATGTATTTTGGTGTCCTTTTGGACTAAGTTATGTAATGAACTAGTGTCCGTTAGAATAGAATTAGAAAACTGTGTTACGATGTATCTTCAATACTCTGATTTTTTTTTATTGGCCTATGAATCGTATCGTATAAATCTGATGTCTCTATAAATTATGTAAATCATGTTATTGTAACAGAAATTGTTATCCTATTACAGATTAGCCCCGGAGAGTCCTTTACCGGCTGCACTCGACGACTCCTGTACTGCTCTAGAGTGGGTGGTTACCCATAGTGTCGAGGAGCCATGGCTCAAGGATTATGCTGATTTTACTTGTGTATTCTTAGCCGGAGACAGATGTGGGGCCAATATGGCACACCACTTAGCTTTAAAGCTTAATGGATCAAAATTAGGTCCAGAACTGAAGATAGAAGGAATTGCTATGATAAATCCCAGTCTTGATCACATGCACCTTAATGAGCATGTAGAATTTGCTCATTCACCGTTAGATCTAGGCTTATTAGAATCCTAAGATGGAGATTCAAAGCACCCTGAGGCTTAGATTTAATAAGTCTAGATCTAACGGTGAATGAGCAAATTCACTTGCTCATTAAGGTGCATGTGAAAATTCCTGGATAAATCCATACTTCTGGGGGAAAGATCCTGTAGGAGTGGAAATAACAGATAATTTCAGAAAATCAATGGTGGATAAATGGTGGACTTTCATATGTCCATCTGATAAAGGGTGTGATGATCCATTGCACTACTAGAAAATACCTATTTACTGATGGAAAATTTCGTCAGTAAATGCCTAAATTCCGTCAATAAATAGGTTTACTGACGGAAGTTTGACGGGAAGAAAACCGTGGGTGAAATACACGTCAAAGATTCTTCTTGATGGTCTTCTGACGGATATTTTGACGGTTTGTTGACGGAATATTCCGTCAACAATGTCTGACATTTCATTGACACATCTTTCCGTCAAACTAGTCTGACGTTTTTACTGACGGAATTTATTCTATCAGAATACTTTTCCCATAAGAAACAATTATGGAATAGAATTTCTGTAAATAATAGAAAAAAAATTATTGTATAATAAAATTATACCCTAGATAAAGTATAAAACGCATAATATAATATTAATTATTTAACACAAGAAATAGCTCAAATTCACTTTGATCTAAAATTCATAACAAATAAATGAATTGTGTCAATGTTAGCCTAATAGTAAATGTACAAAATGATTGGAGAACAACAGTACTAAAATATTATGTCCAAAAATTATTACAGTAAAAAGAACAATTTAATTGTGTATAAGGATAACTGATTCATGTCTTGAGACTCCACTATTCTTCAAAATCTACTTTGACACAGTTCCGCAGTCCACATGGTGAGCTTCATCCGTGCATTGCAATAACCCAATGGCACCTACTAATTAGTTGACACAAAAAATTTGGTTTATAATCTAAGTATAATGGTTAAAGGTACTTTTTTTCGATACAAAATCAGATGATATGAAACAAGAAGCATTGGAAAACTATTTAAGGTTCACAGTAATTAGAATAAAAGGTGAAAGGTTTCATAAAAGTATTACTATATGTGCTAGTATAAAGCTAGAATACAAAATCCAAATTGTAGTATGCAACTTTGAAGCACCATTAGTCATTAAAACACTAAGTATAAAGCACAAATAATCAAATCATAAGATTCATGTTTTCCAAATTGCCTATTGAAATATGGTTGAATTCATTAACCTGCTTTCCATTATTTAGAAATCTATTTTCCATTAAATGATTCAGCTAAAATAGGTAATATGAACTTCAGATTCCATTAAAAACCGGTTTTAAAGAAATCTGATTAACAAGAATGAATAACACAAATAAACAAATCAAACAAGAAGTTTCACTGGAAAGGGAAACACCATTCGCAGTCATTTGAATTTGAATCTTAGCTGCTATGAATCAAATTCAAGTGAGCTGACTAAGCTTAAGAAAGAGCATATCAGCAGATTGAGAAAGGAAGAACATGATTATTTCATTATTAAATATATAAGACCCTAAATATATAATGACTGCGAAGGAGCGTGATTATTAACATGGTCTTTTTAAATATATAAGACCCTAAATATATAATGACTGCGAAGGAGCATGATTTTTTTACGAAGTTGCAGCTCAAAACTCGATAAGCAATCACATATAAATGCTGAGCAACAACAATGGAATTAAACACCTGTAATAGCTGACATGGTAAGAAACAATAATGTAAACTTTAAATTTTAGGGTCTTATATATTTAAGCAACTTAAAAGTAAAATGCACACTTACAATTTTGTCCTAGATTTCACAATCTACATCTTTGTTGGAACTGCTTGGCCACATTTGTATTTTGTTGGAGTAGATTAAACTTTATCCTGAAGTAGATTACATTACTATTTAACAAACAAATAACTTAGATCAAACTAAATGATCGGATAGTTCGTTAATAAAAGTTCAAAAAGGCCAAAATATCAGAAGATATCCCAAAATAATAAAAAATATCAGAGTTTAACCATCCATAAGATGCTGGTTCAATGTGAAAATATCAAGCAGTTCATTAATAAGAGTTCAAAAGGCCAAAATAACTTCTTAACTCATAATTTATAGCTTGCAGTTCATTAATAAGACTTCAAAAGGCCAAAATAAAAAAAATGAAATAATACCTCTCATAACAGAAACACAGTCGAGGAAGAAGACAATCCAACTTAACAAATCATCCTAGGTGAATTTGATCATAAATCTTCTTACAAAAAGAAGCACCTGCGGAAATTAACAGAGCAGAAAAGTTAACATATAAACAGATAAAGAAAATAGCTGGCAGTCTTGGAAAAAGAAAACATAAGAGTGGAGTCAGTGAGAATGAGAAATATACACTAAGCGAAGCTCATGGGGGATCAATGCTTCTGAACAATCAAACCTTTAATCTTCCTCTTGAATTTTAAACTGCTTCACAAACCAGCCATGGTAAGGAACACATCATATCAAAGTCAACTGGAAGTTCCTCAAAGAAAAAAGAAAAATTAGATCTTTAAAAAAAACCCAAATCAAAATCAAACCATAACTTCTTCAATGATGGAGTAAATCCGAAAACTATTACACAAACCACAAAGAGGATAGAAAGAGAGGATCTGGAAAACTGGCACATCTGTTTTATCAAGGAGCGACACCTTTAGAAATAAAGGGCAAAAAAAACGTAATCCACATAAGAGAAAGAAATCAGAACCACGTTCTACAGATAAAAAAAAGGGAAATCATAAACAACAGATACCTGGAAACCCATACCAGATCCCTGAGTCTCTAGACATGGGTATGCAAGACCAGCTGGTAGATTGACTTGAAGAACAACTTCCGACACTGGACAGCAGGTCCGTCTTCGCTGGGGATCTGATGAATCGGCAGATGAGAGATGTGGTGGGAATGAGAGAGAATCGGCAGATGAGGGTTAGGCACCTAAAAGAGGCGAAGGGTTTGATGACAACCCTAGAGGAAAACCGGAAAGACTAAAATGGCCCTGTAATGCGACGCCGTTTCGATATGGGGTGTAAGCTCATGAAAAGTGAATTGAATGGACTGGCAGAAAGACGCTTGAGAAGGGAATGGTGAAAAGACAGAAAAGGATAGGGAAAAAAAGAAAGGAATAAGAGCAATGAGGGGTCCAATTGGAAGATTTTGGTAAAATATTCCAATTTTACAGCTGGGTTGTTTTATCTTTGAAGTCTTTAAATAGATTTTTTCAAATATACCTTTTTCCTCTTTTCAAATTTTTTTTTAAAAATTAAAATCCAATTTTCTCTTGCCTCAATTTGTATATCCAATTTTAATTTTAATTTTTTCAAAAATAAAAATATGTACTTAATTTTTTTCATAAATTAAAATCCAATTTTCTCTTAATTAAATTCCTCATTTTGAATTATATATGTTTTTTTTTCCTTTTTCAATATTTTTTCTTAAATTAAAATCCAATTTTATCTTACCTCAATTTGTATTCTATCCAATTTTCTTAAATTATATTGTAATTTTTTATATTTTTAAAATCAAAATATCAAGATATTCTATCTAATTTTCTAAAATGCTCACAATCTCACATGACTCGTGTAATTACTATTTTAGTTCACAACCAGTTGTACCTACTATTAATTGAAAATAGAATTTTGACATAAAACTGAATAAATAAAGCATATTTTTTTATCCATTTAAAAAAATTGATTAACTTTAAATGTTAATTGAATTTGATCTTCTATTTTTCTAGTTCTAAGTCAATTTCAAATATGATGTTTGGTTTAAAAAATGTGAAAGTATATTAATTTTTGTAGCATATTAATGATTCGAAATTTTGACGGACTTCTGTCAATAATTCCGTAAGTAAATGTTTGACGGAATGAATTCGTCAAAATTATCGTCAAAAACCATGGCTGGAAAGTTCCTGCCATATCTTTGTGACGGAAATATCATTCCGTCAAACATTTCGTCAAACATTATTGACGGAATATTTTTGACGAATTTTCGTCAAATATTTACTGACGGATTCATTTCCGTCAAAGAATTCCGTCAGTAATCAGGTATTTTCTAGTAGTGTTGATTAACCCATTTGCTGATGGATCACCTGGTCTTGAAGGAATCGGTTGCAGCAGATTGGTGGTTGTAGTTTCAGAGAAGGATGTGTTGAGGGATAGAGGTATGCTTTATTATGGAAAATTAGTGAGCAGTGGATGGAAAGGAAATGCAGAGGTTATGGAAATTAAAGGAGAGGATCATGTTTTTCATATAATTAACCTGAATTGTGAAAATGCTAAGAGCTTGTTTAAGAGACTGGCTTCTTTCATCAATCAACCATCATAATAGTATTATTAGTGCTTTAAACATATCATGTCAAACTCTACTTTCTATATGTGCATAGTCTATATATTACAGTTGCAGTTTTCTATTTCTTGTAGAATTAACAGAATTCTTGGTTAAAGAAAAAGCAAAGTTCCAGGGCTAAGATTTAAGTTAAAAATGCCAATCAAATCCATAAAGAAGATAAGTGCAAAGATGAGATGAGCTATTATGGCAATCCTTAGTGGACATCAAAATCACAAAATTCATTTGCCTTTTTTCCTTTTGTGCCTATCCACTTGCCAAATTCACAAACCTTGCCAGACAAAATAAAAAATCCAGGAAGCTATCCACTTGTATAGTGTTTTATATCAGGAAAGATTTCCACCTTAGGAAAACAAATGAATGTAGAAAAGAATACCGTAGGGCCTGCCTATATTCTTTCTTCTATGTGCTATTCTTAATCTTGCCACAAAATTGCAACTGGGTACTAATAAACAACACAAAGAAGTTGTACATGTATATGTGCACTATGCAGGGATTCAAATTCAATCAATCTTCATATTTTTGCACCTGGTAAAATCCATGACCAAACAACAAAAAATAACAACCTTTTCAATTACAAATTGCCAAAGCTTCATAATTCACCAAATTTTCCCTGAAAAGATCATATTTCTCTGATCATCCATGACCAAACAACAAAAAATAAACACAAAGGACTGCCCCTGACAAAAAATAAACACAAACCAAAATTTTCATATCAGGCTTCTCAATGTACCTGTAAAACTCTTTATACTAATGTGCGCACCACAAACAAGTTAAGATACGCACGTAAACTAGAATAACGAAACAACTTCAACATGAATAAGCCAAACTCTTTCATTCCATTTACCACCAAAATATTCACAACGTTTGATAACTAAATATATTTATCAAAATATTCACAACGTGTGACAAAACATTTACATTTCCTTGACAAAACAACATGTGATGCCCAAAATATCCAATATATCCAACAAATTTAATGTTTCTTTTGCAGTCCGATCATCTTCTCCCTTTCTGCTTGCAAGGCATTTCCGGTAACCGCCTTTTTGCCATTCCACATTAGTCTTTGTCCTTCAAATGGCAGATCTATAGGCAGCAGATCCTCCCCCCTGAATGGTATCCTTCTTGTACCAGTGTGTTCTCTCGCTATTGTGCGCCTAGCATGCCTTATTTCATGTTCAGATAGGATGGGAAATATAACTTCAGGGTCAGCCTCATGTACCAAATCCGCCATACCAGGGACATCATCTACTGCATCTTCATTCATGCGTGCCTATAAATGCGGCATTTGTCAGACACTACCAATTTAAAACATAGTTTAACAGATGCGTAAATCATACCTTTCCTTTCCAAGTATTGTGTCCTTGTCGTATGGCCTCATAGAACCGGTTAGTAAGATCTTTATACTGTTGATCTGATGTCAAGACTGTAGGGTGTCTTGGTAGCTCATTACCTGCTGCTGCTCCCCTGCTGGTGCATTTCCTGCTGTTGGTGCATTCATGAGGCCACACCCTTCCTTCCAACCCTTCTTCAAAGCATCAAAACAAACAAAAATCCTCCAAAAGACTCTCATCCCTTTTCTCAAATCTTCCCTTTTAAGGTCTACCTTCAAATATGACCCTGGGTTTGTTGTCATGCATTCATTGGCATATGCTTCTAATGTGGTATACTCTTGCTTGTAACTGCTATCTAATTGCTCCAATATTAACTGCCTAGTCTTTAGACACTTAGCCTCTGACACATCAAACATTGAAAATGCTTTTAGCATCCCTCCTCATATCACTAGAACTGTAAGAAGGCCTATCTTCCTCACTCACCTCATAATCTTCATCTTCATTATCTTCCTCACCATCTTCTTCAACACTACCTTCCTCCTCAACATTACCATCTTCTTCAACACTACCTTCCTCCTCAACATTTCCATTAACTATTACATCAGCCTCTCCCTCTATCCCAACATCTACCCTATCCTCACACTCAACATTGCCAGCTCCAACATCCTCACATTGGACCTCAACCTCTTCCTCCATCCCAACATGTACCCTATCATCACATTGAGTATCAACTTCTTCCACTACATTTTCCATTATAGCCTTTTCCCCTACATTTTCCATTCTAGCCTCTTCCCCTACATTTTGTCCCATGTCCTCTTCCACTATGCATTCTGCATGCCCACTTACTACATTACCATCCTCCCCTATACCTCTTGCCCTCTCACCCTCAACATTGTCACTCATACCATCCATCTCCTTATATGGAAGAGGTAGTATATCAGTTACTAGTATAGACTCATCTACCATATGGGATGCATAAAGGTGAATAACATTGTTTTTCTTACTAATGCAAGACAAGAGCCTCCGAATACTCTCATCCCCATCTAATTCAAACACCCTACGAGACTTCAACAAACTACCTGGTTCTAGGCATTGAATTTCACTACCATTATGGAACTTTAAATCATCCCGATATAACTGCCTAAGATCAATTAAATTTAAAAAGTCTGGGTCAAAGTTATCTTTGATGATAAAATCCCCATTTATGTAATCTAAATGTGGATCAAGGATCCATGTACCCCTAAAATGCAAATATATTTTCACCATCACCATTTTTTAATATCTGCAACAAAATATGGTAAACAGGCAAGCATTAACCACAACATATCCAACAAACCAATATCCAAAAAAACCAACAATCCAACATATCCAAAAAACCAAAAAAATAGCATACAGGGATAGTGCTTGAGTTATGAACAGTTTATAGAACTAAACCATGCAGAAGTCGCACCACAAAGATCGCATACAATATTTCAGTCCTATTGCATCTTATAACTCGAAGGAAAGAACCCGGTGATTTAAACTTTAAGCAATTAGACATCAATCCAAACATGAATCTCCAGTCACCAATGCAATAAAAGATGTAATAAAAGTTATAAGCAATGCAACATGAATATGAGCATAAATGCATATGAACCTTTACAATTCACTAGAAAGTTTCCGATAGAGAACCTTTACAATTCACTAGAACATGATCCCAAAGCTTGAAGTTTGAGGCTAACAACAAACTAACATGGCATCAGGTCTGCTCCACTAAATTTATTGAGTTTGGTCACATTATATCTATAATGTCTAAGAAAATCAATTTATACCTCTGTGTTTCTGCTTCCGAATTTTCATGTTGTCTGGATTTGGATATTCATGTTGAATTTCTATTTCAACCTAAACATTTAACAAGTGAAGGAAAACACTAAGAACATGAAAGCATGAAATTCATTGTTGGCCTTTTTCCTGATGACTTAAAATTTTTGGAAGCAACTACAAACTTAAAAAAAAAGCATTGAAGAATACTTTATCTAGTTGATGCTTCTTTCAATTAAGCAAATAAGTATCACATGTTAAAGAGACAAAAATTTGGAGTATATTCAGTAAATAAAACCTTCACTACAGCCCCAGAATTGCATCTAGATAACTGATTGAAATTGTTGAGTTGAGATTTATGCCGTCTCGTTGGATTCCAGTTATCTCCTCAACATCAAGATAGACATAAAGATCTCCAGGAGGACCACTGCAAAAACCAAAATTAACTATTTTAAATGAAATCTGCTAAAGATATGCATTCATAAGAATTGTCCACTTCAAGATTTACTTGTTGATCAAAGAAATCCATGTAGATTTCAAGGATTCAAACATGCAAAAAGATGCTGAAAAAAAAAGAAATAAAGTTTCCTGCAGGCCATATTTGATCTCCAAAACAACTTTAATCACTGCAATTATAGTAAATATAAAAAGAGAGCAAACTCTCCGAAAAGATAAACAATTAGACATGCAAGCCAAAACATATTTAACCTCCATTCATTCTCCAACACTCATTTATCATTTTAAGCATAAAAGGAACAATGACTCAAATTGCAGCAAATAACCAACAAAATAACAAGCATTGATCAGTTTCAAAGAAACCCCAATTGAAAAAACTCCAGACAGTAATGCTCCCTTAGACATAAAAATATCATAGCTCTTTTTATTACTAGAGAAGGTAATTACTAAAGCACAATAGTAGATAGGAAGAAGAACTTTAAGACTTACCTTTCTACGCAAAAATCGTCCACCCGAAATCGATCTACTGTTCACTCTATTGTAGAGTAACTATTCACTCTCCATTAAGTCGAATAACCCTTCACTCGTTTCAAATAAAGTGCTATTAGGGTTTCACACTTGTTTTTTTTTTTGTCAATCCAGATGAAGAACAAGCTTTGCAATAGAGTCGAAGAGTTTTTATTGTTCTCCTTAAAGAACAGAAGGTCGAAAGAAAGAGAAAAAGTATAATTTCTAGGCTACTTATATTAGTTGCCATGTAGGCATAATTTTAATTATTTAAATTTTAAAAAAGGGACGTGGCGTCATACGTGGCACGCCGTTTGTGCCAAATCACAACCCCGTTAGATTAGGACATATCTGAAGGTTCGTGGAAAGCTCAGGGAGAGTTTTGTGAATTTTTTTGATATAATGACAAATCTGTTTTTTCGAGAAAATACGAGGGCAAATATGTGTATTAACCCAATATTTTTATAACAATTACATCATTTTATATTTTCAACACTTATAATTTAGTACTTATTTTTTCAGCACTTAATTTTCAGTTTTTATCAAACATCACCTTAGTTCGGAAGACTCGATCTTATGTTAATCCTTTATATTGGTTTCATGTTTTTTTAGTCTGTTAGTTGATGATGTAATTACTTATTAAATTTTGAGTAGTATTCACATGGATCCTAATTCTTTTGATTTAGGCTTATTCAATTTAAACTTTAAGATGCTTTGAATCTTCATTTTAGGATTTAAATGAGTCCAAATCTAATAGTGAATGACCAAATTCATTTAATCAAGTCCATGTGAACCCAACTAATTAAGTTTAATAAATTTTTCCTTTTTTGAAAAAGTATATTAGACCTAATTCAACCCGAATCCAATATGAATATAATAGGGACTAAATTGAATTTAGACAAAATAATTAAGTATCAACCATCATGAGAATTTTACACTACAATCTCCGCCTGAGTCAAAAAGCGGCAAGTTCATGCTATAATAAGCCTGAACGCCTCCAGACCTCAGTTCCGACTTGGATACGCCTATCCTTCGTGCTCCTGTCATTAGAGTCCTTAATTCTTCATCACACCCGCACGACTCCCAAATATTTGGCTCCTAATCTCTATTTGAGGAGAAATCCACGACCTTCCTTTCGTTAATTAACCCTAATTTTATCAGCGACGCCAATCAGCGTTTCGGTTCTTCAAATCTCTCAGGTAGTTCCACCTTATTTACTCTTGCTCGATTATCGGCGTTATAACCTTGTGTGTACTGATTGCTTGATTTTGATACGTAGTTTTTGAATGTGGAATATACTCATTTATTCATCGTAGACATCTCTGAGTGGGGCATTTATCGGTTTATGATAGATGTAGGTGTCTTGCTTGTATTACTTATTGTTTCTATTTGGCTAGGGCGGTAAGTTCTTATATTGCTTGTAAATTTGTTGAGGATAATTGGATTTGCGTAGCTTAGTCAGAGTTCACATTACTTGTTATCGTTGAGGGAAGGCTTCAATATGTTTATGAAAGAGCAACTTCTTTTAAATCGGTTAGTTTGCAGAAGTTTGAGCGACTACAAATTTTCTTTTGTAGGTTGGAGTTGTCCGGAATGGCATCTGTATCCAGTCAACCACAGTTCCGTCTCACCCAACCTCCGTCTAAAGTATTGCATTTGAGAAACTTGCCGTGGGAGTGCACAGAGGAGGAATTGATTGAGCTTGGGAAGCCCTTTGGTAAAGTTGTTAACACAAAGTGCAATGTTGGAGCAAACAGAAATCAAGCATTTATAGAATTTGTGAGTGTATTTTCTCTCAGATTTTGTTATAGCTTTTATGGTGTTACCTCAATAATGTTACTGATTTCCATTTGTTTTCAAATATCTTTTACTTGTAGGCAGATTTAAATCAAGCAATTGCAATGATATCATATTATGCTTCATCATCGGACCCTGCTCAGGTACGGGGGAAGACAGTCTACCTGCAGTATTCTAATAGGCAAGAAATAGTCAACAACAAAACAACAGCCGATGTTGCTGGGAATGTATTATTGGTGACTATTGAAGGTGCAGATGCACGCCTTGTCAGCATTGATGTCTTACACCTGGTAAGCAAATGGGGCATTTTCCTGTAATGATTAGCACAGGTAACTACATTTCTGAAGGGTTATACCAATTCTATGCTCAGGCTGTAGTTTGTCCTGCTTTGGAAGCCATTATTTGACATGAATGTAAATGGATCAGGAGGCCCATGTCAAAGGAATATCTTCGATGGCAGCTTAATGCATTGGGGGAAAGAGCATGTGTGTTTGTCTCCTTTCTCCTTTCCTTAACACTGCCTCTTTCTTCCCTTCTTTTCCTCCTCAGCTTCTCCTACCATTGAAATAGCTTAGGATTTTTCATTTCTTTTCTCCTGTGCACCCCATCTTCTTTACTCTAATGCATAGGGTATATTGTTCATGAAGCAGTTATTACATCAAGTGTTGGTTTTCTGTTGTTTTATATCATATATTATTAACTAAAGTACGTGCTCTATAAAATAATGATGCAGCTGGGACTTGCCAATGACCATTGGCCTCTCTGCTGATGAAAACTAGATTTCTTAAAGACAATTTTTTCAGCAATAATTTAGCAGTCCTTGCAATTTGTTTAGTGGTTACAAATTTCAGATCAATTTGATTTTAACCACAGTTCTTCCTTAAATTGATGAACAAATTCTACTACTTATGCACTGCACTTTCTTACCTTGATATTATATTTGTTTTCTCCCATTATAATATTGATCCTGGATTTTGATTGTTCTCTATTTTGTATAATATTTATGCCATGTTATATTTGTAAAATATTTGTTGATGCAGGTATTTTCTACTTTTGGATTTGTACATAAGATTACTACTTTTGAGAAGACAGCTGGGTTCCAGGTATTAATTTATAAGCTAATCATTTTATTGAACTTTAACTCATTTGCCTATTTGCCTTTGAATAGAAGCTCACTTTAGGCTTTGCTCTTTTCAGGCATTGGTTCAATTTTCGGATTCAGAAACCGCCTCTTCTGCAAAAAATGCCCTGGATGGAAGAAACATCCCCAGGTGACAGTTGTATTAATTGTTTGATGATAGTATTTAATCCAACTGCTATGAACATATAGCTTTGTATGAGGACACAAAATGAATTTCAAATTGATAGTTTTTCCACTTCGGTTCTCTTAACTCAATTGTCTGGTGTATCAGTTACCTGCTTGCTGAGCATATTGGTACATGTACCCTTAGGATCACGTATTCTGCTCATACAGATTTGAGCGTAAAATTCCAGAGCCACCGTAGCAGGTATTGCTGACATCTCTTCAGGAGTTGGGTGTCCTTTTATTGTTACTCCACATATAGTTTTGAAATAAGTCTTCTCTGTTTGCATGCCAATGTCTTCAGATTCTTTCAACTCCTGCATTGGAATCTTATGTCTTTTTTCCTTGTAGCATTTGTGGGATATTGTTCTTCTCTCTTTTGGTCTTCACTCTTCACTGTTACCTGATTACTGGTAATTGCACTCTTTGTTGATTCAGGGACTACACCAATCCAAACCTTCCTGTTGCTCCTTCAGCCATAGATGGAGGTGGTCTGGTAATGCACTGTCAATCACTATTATGATTTCTAGAATGTGGCCTTCTGATAATCCTTAATACTGGCCTCTTGATTTGCATGTGTTGTATTTTTGGCCAATAGAAATTACGTTTCTTTGAATCTTGGAAATAGTTGGAATCCTTCAATTTCAACTACATCTGCTACTTTTACTTGTATACTCTGTTGGAGCGAGATTTTTTTTTTTTAATTAGATGCATGTTATAACTTTACTATGTATATGTAACATAGAGTGACAACTTGACCACAGCCGTGTTGTAGACTGAAACATATATATGCATGCGGTTGCTCCCTTTACTTCTATTGCTTTTATCACTTTTACTGAATGCCACTTCTCTGTCATTGCAGTTCACTGTAGGTCTTGATGGGAGAAAGCTAGAACCAGAGAGTAATGTTCTTCTTGCATCAATTGAGAACATGCAGTATGCTGTCACCTTGGATGTTTTGCATATGGTATTAGCAATTTAATGAATTTAAAGATTTTCAGTATTTTTATTTGCATTTTCCAGAAACTGACAACTCTTTTCACCAACTTTTTAAAGGTTTTTTCTGCTTTTGGACCTGTCCAGAAGATTGCGATGTTCGATAAGAATGGTGGACTCCAGGCTTTAATTCAGTATCCTGGTACTATTCACACTTCCTTATGCCCTAATGTTTATAGAGCTCATAGATATTGTTGTTAGAAAGTATTGCTGTCAAGGATCTGGCAGGTTGTCACAGCTAATATCAACTCGGACTAAAATTTGTGTCAGATGACTATTGGTGTTGGGGCATTGACTGGCTGCTAGCGTTTCGCGAGACTAAAGCTTTTACTTCTGAAAATCATTTTGTTTTATCAGAATAGTCAATTGGGCTCTAAATTTGTCAAATGTTTTGGGAAGCGTAGTTCAAATACAAAATGTTTCGTGTTCTTATCACCCATCAAGAGGGGGGACATGAATAAGAGGCGTTGAGTGGGGCGAGATAAAGGATGGAATGTTTTTATTTTATTTAATTTTAACTTTAGGAAGAGTTGAAGCTCAATAATATGTCATTGTTCATGAATTTCTGGAGTTCTATCCTCATATCGATGCTTGAGCTTATTAAGCAGTTGGCTGCATCTAAGTAGATCGATTATTCATCGTATTTGTTGAATGAAAATTGCGGTGTTGATGGCTCCATGGTTTTGCAGATGTTCAGACTGGTATTGTTGCCAAGGAAGCATTGGAAGGACACTGCATCTACGATGGAGGGTTTTGCAAGCTTCACATCTCATATTCACGCCATAATGATCTTAATATAAAGGTACTTCAGTTATTATATTGAAAATCTTTTTGTGATGTGCAAATCTAAAGAGGTTTTTTAATCATAGATTTTGTAAATGCATTTTGATCATTGGATTCAACAAAGAAAGTTAGTAGCTTTGATATGCTGATTGCAGATTAACAATGATCGTAGTAGAGACTACACTCTCCCTAATCCCACCATGTTGAACCCCCAGCCGTCTCTTCTCGGGCAACAGCCTACTCCGGCGGTTGGTCCTCCCGCTCATCCATATGGTGGAGGAGGACCTCCATTTGCCCCATCCGCAGAGCATCCGGGAATGCCTCAACCATCATCTGGTTGGGGTCCGGCGCCACCCCATTCTATGCCTTCACAGATGAACAACCATCCTTACTTTCCACCAGGAGCTATGCCGCCCCAAATGGGCCAAGGAATGATGCAGATGCCAAACGGTGGCGGACCAATGCCGCAGTACAGACCTGGTCCTGGTCATATGCAATAGCATGTAGCTTATTTGGTAGTTCCA
The DNA here is from genome assembly GCF_963576675.1 of Euphorbia lathyris. Classification (NCBI taxonomy): domain Eukaryota; kingdom Viridiplantae; phylum Streptophyta; class Magnoliopsida; order Malpighiales; family Euphorbiaceae; genus Euphorbia; species Euphorbia lathyris. Next base: position 20,518,670 of record NC_088910.1, on the reverse strand, counting down.
TTTCCGTTTCTTGTTCACAATCTCCACCCCGTGCAAATCTCGAAATCGAGAGCTGAATTGGTTTAAAATATTTTGTAATCTTTCAGCAATTTTGTAAGATTGGATGTTTATTTTATGTAATGAGAACCTCTTGTAGGTCTGAAGCTTTTGGATATTTGATGCTATTACTAATTTATAATTGGGCATTTCATATATTTATTTCTCAACCGACTAAATTGTCAATTTTCATGGAATAATTCAGTTATATAAAGTTGGTATTCGTACTTTGAGGGTCAAATAACCATCATAAGCTTTTCATTTTGCTAAAGTTGCTACCTTATGTGTGTTCTTGCCAAGATGTTAGATTACGTACTATATTTACTAGTGTTTTATGTGCCTTTCTCGGACGCAACAGCCAAGCAGTTTTCCTATTTTATGATGCTTCTTGTTGCGTCTTTTTATATTTTGTATTTCACGCAAGTTACTAGTTGTATTACAATAATGAATTTTCTGCAAGTTCGTAGTTGTATCAGATCTATTGATTTTAGAACCAACATAAATTAACAATAAACAATATGCTTGTCAATAAGGTTTCATCCTCATTCAACGGACTGTCTCATTAAGAAAATAGGGATAAATATGTCACCGTTCCTGTTACTATCTCTGAACCATCCCAACAATAGGGATAAAATCAGGATCTCGAATGAATTGGGATGAACATAATGAAATAATGTCGTTTCATTAAAAAAAATAATATTAGAATTTCATTTCTTTTTTCATCTTCTAGCTATCATTTCATCTCTATCTTTTATTGGCATCGGTCCAGGGATGACAAAATTACACACGACCGATTGCATGATATAAGATCGAGTCATTTTTTAGTTGACACCAAATTGACACACCATTTTTTTTTGGGTTGGATTAGAATTGACCTATTAACTCGAAAATGATGTGTATATTTAAAATTATTATTTTATTCTCTCATGTTTTTACTTGCCAGCTTAATTGATCAAGGTAATAAAATGATAATTATTATTTACAAACACGACTTGAACCGTCCATATCTGTACATGTCATAATTAATAGAGATAGTAAGATTACATATGATTTGTAAACATATTACACAAACTAAAAATGACATGATGGATTTTTGAATGGTCATGGTTAGATTATATTTATTTTTTATTTTTTTGACAACATCATGGTTAGACTATATAGATAATACAATATCCTTCTATATTTTTAAATGCCATAACATTAATATAGCTACGTAGTAAAATTACATGTGATAAAAAAACACGATAGAAATTCCACACTAACTCAATTAGGACACATAACTTTTGAATTGATTCATGGTTTACTCATTTGACACTAATTTGATAATTGATAGTATATCGTAACGAGCACGACATTAATCTGATAATTGTCACTGCTAAGATATCCTCTCCTTTTCTCATTCACTTTTAGATTTTGAAAATTATTTTGAAGATTACCCGATATATCACCCCTGATTAATTTCTCCTTAGTTCCACTCATGTTTAGTGATTCCATGATTCTAATGGGACGCGGTACAATGGATATAGGTATTATCTTATTGAGACAAGCTCAGTAATTAATAAAATATGTGACGTTTGTTTTGAGGTTTCAAGAAATGGTAAGAGAAAGTGGAGGTTTCTTTTTTATTTTCATTCCCTTTGTTTGTATTTATTTTATTAATTCAATCATTTCTTTTACCGTTTTTTAGTTTTGGGTTTACTTCTCAACCCCTTGAAGTTTTTTATTACTTATTTATTTATACTTTTTTTTATTCTTAGACTAATTTCACTTTTGACCTTTCTTTTTTACTCTAAAAAAATAAATTTGACCGAATTATTTTCTTTTATCATATTATTCGGTTTTAGTATTTATTTTTACTTATTTTAAAATAATTATTTTTTTAAAAATAGAATGTTTATGCATTTTCTTTGATTAATTTTATTTTAGTTTCCTTTATTTTATTATCTTTGGATTTTAATGGTTAAATTAATTGATTTTAATTCTTCTATTTTATTAATACAGACACATGTATGTATAGAAATTGTTGTTAAAAACACAACTCTGATTTATTACCTCATTTGAACTTATATCATTTATTTTGTGGAACTCAAACAAACATATACGGAAATTTAAAGTCATTCCATTCATGTCCCTTTGTTTCCATTTCTTGATTCTATTGGTTACCTATACACGAACCAAACGTTCTTAGTGGCGGTCCCTAATTAACAGCCAAGTCAATTTTACTCAAATTGAATTTCAGGTCAAGTTTGTCCATAGGAATGTAACTGGGAGTCAGTAAAATAGTGGAAGTTAAAAAAGACGAAATTTCGTCAAAAAAAAAAGTAAAAAAAAAAACGAAAGAAACCAAGGATTTACGCAAACTGAGAAAATACCACAGAGCCAGCCGGCGCCAATTTCAATCGAAGATAAGATTTTAGATTAATTTCAACTTCACTCTGTTTCTCTAATCCCTTCCCTTTGTTGTCTCTCTCACTCTCATCTTGTGGCTCTCAATCAAACACTCTCCTCCTCCTCTCTCTCTCCCTCCCTCAACCACAGCAGAGCAGAGAGAGAGCTAGAACACCAGTGTTGCGTTTTTTTCCAATTTGGATAGAGGATTGAAAGCAATTTCTGATAAACCCTAACAGATTCCAATGACTATTACTCTACAAGCTTCTCTTCTCTGCAAACCTTCGCCTTCTCCGTCTTGTTCTTCTTTCAAACAACGTTTTCACTGCTCTCTCCCTTCTCCACGTCGTCACCACCACCACCATCACCGGTCATTTCTCTCTGTTTCTTTTAATTCCAGATTTCATCTCCTTCCTCTCCCAATCTTGTGTACATTGCAACCGGAGGGTGTTAATTTGAATCCTGAATTGACTTCTTCGGGATTTAATTCGAATTCTGACTCTGCTGAGTCAATAGTCAATGAGTTTCGCAGTGGAGATATTTCTGTTGTTTCCGAAGGATCGAGAGTTGATGAACTTGGCGGGGTGAGTTTGGGGGAAAATGATGGTGGTATGGATAGACAGAATGGCGTGGAGAATGATGGAGAGAGTGGTAATTTGTTGCAGAAGGATGGTGTTAATAGCAAATTACCATTTCTGGTGTTTCTAATGGGGCTTTGGACAAGGGCGAAGAGAGGACTCGAGAACTTTTTGGCTTCTGATTGGTTGAGTTGGTTGCCTTTTTGGCACCAAGAGAAGCGACTGGAGCGCCTTATTGCAGAGGCTGAAGCCAATCCCAAGGATGCTGACAAGCAGAGCGCTCTCTTGGCTGAGCTCAATAAGCACAGGTTAGGCATTTGTGTAAGTTTTTGAGCTTTTACTGATTATTTAATTGGTTGTGAAAGTTTGAGAAAAGAAAGTTTCATCCTTGTTATAAAATTTTAATTTTTATCAGCCCCGAGTCTGTGATTAAGAGGTTTGAACAAAGGGACCATGCTGTAGACAGTAAAGGAGTTGCAGAATATCTTCGAGCGCTTGTCATTACTAATGCTATTGCGGAGTATCTTCCGGATGAACAATCTGGAAAGCCTTCCAGTCTTCCTGCCCTGGTACATTAAGTGTGGTTTTAAATTGGTATTTTTGTTTTATTCTTAAAATGATTCTTTAGCTCCACTGCCTTCCAGTTCTTACAAGCTTTACACCAATTCAAACTGGTTTTGTTTCTTAAATGTTTATATTTAGAGCTTATTATGTGCTATTCTGCATTGCCTTCTTTTATTTAGCTTATTTTGGATATGATAGTTTTATACATGTTGACATGTAGTTACAAGAATTGAAGCAGCGTGCATCAGGAAATATAGATGAGCCATTCATGAATCCTGGCATATCCGAAAAGCAACCACTGCATGTGGTGATGGTAAGCATCAACACATTGTACTCTCGCATTGGAGAATGGTAATTGTTTTTAAAGTACTAATTTTAAATTCTAATTTTTTCTAGGTCGACCCTAAAGTCACTAACAAGTCTCGATTCGCTCAAGAGCTTATCTCAACTATTTTGTTCACTGTTGCAGTTGGATTGGTTTGGTAGGACTTCTTATTCACTTTTGGCAATAAATGCAGTTGGAACTATATCTATCTATTTTACCTTTTGTCTTAGCTTGAAAGTCTCACCCTTTTGTGCACAAGCTGAATTGTTGCTCATGCATCGAGTCTCCACTCTTATCATGTATAAACTGTTCCAGGGTAATGGGTGCAGCTGCACTTCAAAAGTATATTGGAGGCCTTGGGGGAATAGGAACTTCAGGAGTTGGCTCAAGTTCTTCTTATACACCTAAAGAGTTAAATAAAGAAGTTACGCCAGAGAAAGTAAGAATCATCATTTCTTAGTATTTTATAATGTTGCCTCCTTGATTTTGATAGACTGCACTGTTTGAGTTTCTTCCCCTTGGTGTATAGAATACTGATCCAATCGAATAGGATAGATGTAAGTCAATAACTTGGTGTCTTGCATGGAAAACATTTATTGAAGTGGAAAATGGATTGGGTCTTAGCTTCACGTTGTTGATTACTAAAACTATGTATAGATATTCATCTATGTTAGAGAAAAGCAGTCACTGTACATTACATGTGTATATTCTGTGTGATATATAACAGTAGGTGACTGGCTTTGTTGCAGAATGTTAAAACCTTTAAGGATGTCAAAGGTTGCGATGATGCTAAACAGGAGCTTGAGGAAGTAGTCGAGTACCTCAGGAATCCATCAAAATTTACTCGCCTTGGGGGAAAGTTACCAAAGGTTTGTAAGACTTGTTTCATGAGTCACTCTACTATCTTGAATAATACATGGGTTTTTTCTTCGAGGAAAGCATGCGATCTCTAATTCAATAAATTTATGAAGCCCATATGTCAAATCAACCTTTAAAGTTAAAATGCCTCTTCTGCGTGTATTTGAGGGATACCAATGAATAATTCCTTCACATTATAAATGCCTTGGAATTTTGGGGAAAATGAAGTTTGAAGGGGTGAAAAGGGGGTGAAAAATGTAAGGTAATCTTGAATTTCAGTCTTCGGCTATAAAAATTCTTCATAGAAAATACCATCTAATGATGACTAAAAGATTGATACTTTATACATACACACTCACAGACAGTCATGTTTTTTTTTTCTTTCTGTGCATAGGATCATTCAATATCATTTCATTAGTGGAAGTTGAACCTTAAGGTCATTTTTTGAAGTTGCATGTATGCAAAGAGTAACTTTGACAGATGCTTTAGAGGATCAAGTAGGCTGGTATTTGGGGATTTATTTGAATAAGGATTGTGGGTTGTCTTCCTAGCATGTGTTCCTTTTCTGGTTTTAATCACTTAGCAGACAGCTATGCATTTACTAATTATTTATATTTATTTATTTACATCGTGATATGCCATTAATTGGGTTGTAGGTTGGTAATTTCATTCTGATCACGTTAGCAAATTTGTCTTTGTTGTATGAATCGTTTGTCTTTTCCTACTATTGTACAGGGAATTCTTTTGACTGGAGCACCAGGGACAGGAAAAACATTGCTGGCCAAGGTAAAACTTTTCCTTATGTGTTATTATGAATAGTCCACATGAGAAGTGATTTTTGAGTTATAAAAAATAAACTCACATTTAACTCCAAGAAGAACTGAAGCTTGTTTTCTTGACTTGTGTGTTTAAGCAGAAAACAAAGGCTTGTAATCATGATAATGATGCTACATAAATTCAGTTTTCTGCCTCAAAAAGTTAGATGTACCCAGTTATTTATCTAAAATATTTTTTGCATGAAAAACATTGTTTAAAACGTGATGACAGTTTAATGTGTTTCACTATTTACAGGTTTCATGATTTGATAGCTCATAAATATTAGTTAACTATGTTTATTTCCACCACCTGATAATGGCTTTCTACATTTCTTATGATTTTTTGATGAACCTTAAGGCTATTGCTGGAGAAGCTGGTGTACCTTTTTTCTATAGAGCAGGATCTGAATTTGAGGAAATGTAAGTCTTTTCTCTTTTATTTTCCTAACTCTCTCTTGGCAGCCTTTTTTTGCTAGATAATAATTGTCAAGTGAACATAAGAGAGAGAGAATGTAAGAGCTGTACAGTTTTTAGTGCTGTTTGTGTGAATTAAATCCCTAAACTAACCATCTGAGGACTATGATCAAGAATTGTGTTAGTTCTATTGTGATGGCGTAGAAATTTGTTACCTGTGTTTCTTTATGCAATTTTAGTGCTCATGTACTGCCTTTATATGGGTACACGTATATTGGAACTTGTTTCTATTTCATGTCATCAAGTAAAGTCCTGAAATTTTTCTTTTCTAATTTGCTGCATGTTTGCTTTTTTCTTTTCTGTGTGCTTATTCTTCAGCGTATACAGCCATGTAGCAAGAGTAATGAGTAATATAATTTTCCAGGCATTGCTTCTGCAGTGAGAACTTCATTGTATAAAAATCTTCCGCTGCTTCATAAAACTATTAAATCACTTAATTCTTGCTTGGACAGAAGTATGTTTCTACCATATACGTGCCACATGAATCATGAGTAAAACAGAAACACTGAGGTGCTTGACCATTCTGGGCATGTTGAAATGTCTTTCCAAGTTTTTCTCGTATACTATCTTGCCAAGCTTGCACATTGACTAGCCTGTAGATCTGCAGATGTTTGAGTAAAATTGATCCATTAATTTTCTCTTTCCATTGCGATAGGAACACTGTTCAAAACCAAGGTCGCCTGGACCACCTAGGCCCTGCCTAGGCATTCGAAATCGAGAATCCGCACCGATTTTCTCCGATTAGTTCCTCTAGGCGTTTTTTTGGCCCCCTAGGCGGTTTTTAGCTGCCTAAGCCGGCTCAACGCCGCCTAGACCGTTTAGACGCTGCCTAAGCGACGATGAACAAAATCATTTTTTTTATTGTGAATTTATTTCTTACTTTATTATAATTCACTTTTGCGTTGTTTCAATAATATTGTTGTTGAAATGTTGATGTTTGTACGTTTTTAAAGATATATGTTACAAATATACTTATTTTTCTATATTAAATAATTTCATATTATTTTTTTTAGATAGTACAATACATATTTTATAGAATTTATATAATAATTTGTTGATTAACAAATAAAAAATACAAAAATACAAATCCGATTAATCCCTGATTAATCCTCGAGGACTCTCTCCGCCCGACTAGCGCTTAGCGTTTTTTACGACCTTGCAATCAACAATGCTTCTTATTTCATATTAATGTCCTAAGACTTTCAATATGGAAGTTCATTGTATATTGGGTGTCATCTCTCATACCAGTGATCAGCTTATGTCATCTGGAACTAGTTGAATGATACTTCATCTGTTATCTCATGTCTCTACTTGTATGGCAGGTTTGTTGGAGTTGGTGCACGCCGTGTGAGATCCTTGTTTCAAGCAGCTAAGAAAAAGGTACCTGGCTTCATTTTTCTTATACTATTACTGGAAACAATAACTCAAGACATGAGTAATAGCATATATGTAAATATAGTCAAAGTCAAAATCTTTATCTTTTGTGTTTATTTTGTGTATCAATTAGTTATACAATTACTTAAATTATAGCCTAAGATTTATACCATGTAATTATATAATATTAATATCCTCTAACAGAGGTGAAGAAAAACAACTCTTTTATGGTATCATAGCACTGGCAATGTTTATCTCCTAAGAATTCCGTAGCCGCGCCCTCTGTCTGCTCTGCCTCAGCCTTCCTCTTTTTTGGCTCTCCTTCTCCAACATGTCTACCCATAAATCCAAGTTTCATCCGGCCCTTGCTGTATCCAATATCAAATCCCACATCACCATTACTCTTGAGATGGAAAACGTCCTGTACGCGACGCTTACGGAGCTTTTCAAAATACACTTTAAGTCTCATCGAGTTCTTGATCTTATTATTCCTCTCAAAACCGATACGAAGACGAAGAAAACTTATGAGGAGACGGACTTGGATTCTGATGATGATGACGAGGAGTTGTGGTCCACACTCTGTTCTCCAGTGGATTTATGCCACAATTTCTATGGATTTACTTCACACTATCCTGAAACCAGACTTAACGGCCATTGAAGCATGGAACGCTTAAGCGATATTTTTCGGGATAATAAAAGTTCCCGTGCTGTCACCCTTCAAGGATTTTCTTCCACTGACATAGCTGAATTTCCTAATGCTTCTACCTACTTTCAACTACTCAAGGTGTTATCTGGTCAACTAAAAAACGTTGGGGCTCCTGTCACCGGTAATTTCCTTGTTTTGCAAATGGTTGTTGGACTTACTGATGCGTACAATGGTGTTGGTACGCTAATCTCAAAGTACTCCTCTCCTCTTCCCTATTTTTATCAAGTCCGATGTATGCTCATCTTGGAAGAGGCGGGGTTCGCCAAAAAGGCCGCTTCTCATCGGGAGACTGATCAACACTTCTCACATTCTGACCCAGTACAACCATACCGTGATAGACAAGGGCGACAACGACAACCCAATTCCCGCAACCTTGGAGGACGCCATAATGGAGGCAAAGGTGGTGGCTGTAACACCGACATTGGTCCAGTGCCGAAGCCGAGTATCATGGCTTTGCAAATGTGGTGTCCGAATCTTGCTGGCTACGCAACCTTCTTTTAGAGCTTCATTGTCCCATACAGAAGGCTACTTTGGTTTATTGTGATAATGTTATTGCAATCTATTTGTATGGCAATCATGTTGAACATCAGCGCGCTAAACATGTTGAAATGGACATTCACTTTGTTCGCGAAAAGGTTGCATGTGGACAGGTTGGGTGTTACCATGTTCCATCTTGGTATCAAATCACCGACGATATTTTCACCAAAGATCTGCGGTTGGTTCTGTTTGAAGATTTTTGGGCCAATATTAGCGTTCGAGAATCTCTCGCTTCAATTGCGGGGTGTAATAGCATATATGTTAATATAGTGAAAGGCAAAATACTTCAATATCTTTTGTACTTATTTTGTGTATCAATTCCTTATAAGGTTACCTAAATTATAGCCTAAGAGACTTTAATGAGAACTAGAATAATATTAAACAGCTCTAATTTTCTTGGCAATCAAAACATCCAGTATCTTGGTCAAATTTTAACTATTTTTATTACTCATTTTCTGTAATTACGTAGGCTTAGCATGCAGAAATGCGGATTTAATAAGATTGTATTTCCCTGGTCATAATTACACGCATGCTTTTTTCATTTAGTCACTCTTTCATAATATTGTCAGTTCTCTTCAAAGTTTAAAGCTGCATTGTTCATGTGTGATTTCCTATTACTGCTTACATTTTGTTAACATCAATGTGCTAATTTATGTAGGCTCCTTGCATCATTTTTATTGATGAAATCGATGCTGTTGGCTCCACACGGAAGCAATGGGAAGGACATACAAAGAAAACATTGCATCAACTACTAGTTGAAATGGATGGTTTTGAACAGAATGAGGTGCATGAAAAAAAACTTAAAATTGGACTTTTACACCTTAAATGAGGTCATTATTCAATTGCGTGTTTTGCACTTCTATCTGCAGGGAATCATATTGATGGCTGCAACGAACTTACCAGATATTCTTGATCCAGCTTTGACCAGGCCTGGTAGATTTGACCGGCATGTAAGTCCTTTTGTTGCCTAGTATCTTGTTCAGTTTTGCAATTTTGAAGACTGAATAGAATAGTGGTAGCAAATTTCTTTTGTGAAAATTGAACTGTTGGTACTGTTGCCGGTGTATTCTTCTTGCTGGGTTGGACCTTGTCTTTTCAGTGGATGTTTTTATGGTTCCATTCAATAGATCCAAGATGAATGATCACTTGAACAAATTTCTCGCAGCGCTTAGAAATCTACTGGAGTGCTTGTTTTGTTAATTTGTTCGGATATGTTATCAATTTGTTCTTCAAATTTTACTGGAGATATATTTGACAACTTTCTCTCTCTCAGATTGTTGTTCCAAATCCAGATGTACGCGGTCGTCAAGAAATTTTGGAGCTTTATCTACAAGATAAACCTTATTCAGATGATGTGGATGTCAAAGCAATTGCTCGTGGCACTCCAGGGTTTAATGGAGCAGGTGAATCATTAAACTGAAGTGTGATATGTGTTGGTTAACATAATAAATCAAAGTTTCTGGCATTTTCAAAGTTCACCAATGGATTTTCCTTTGGTTATTTCTGTAAGATCTTGCAAACCTAGTCAACATTGCTGCCATTAAAGCTGCGGTTGAAGGTGCTGAGAAGTTGAATTCTGCACAGCTGGAGTTTGCAAAAGACCGGATAATTATGGGTACAGAGCGCAAAACTATGTTCATATCAGAAGATTCAAAGAAGGTCTGTATGTTCTTGCGGCCAGTTACTCTAAATTTGGATTTTAAACCTTGCATTGTTTGCTGATATTTGAATATTTCACATTGTACTTCACGAGTCCGTGTTTTGTGCTTAGCGTGTTGTGGGTTAAGCCAAAATATTTCTTTTTTCTTTTCTTCTTTTTCACTCACTCCAGCATTCAGATGACATTGTTAGTTCTCCAGCATAAGCTCTGTAAATTATCTATCCATATTCATTCCTGTTAATTGCTGACATCAACTATCCTTTCAGTTAACCGCCTATCATGAGAGTGGCCATGCCATTGTAGCCTTCAACACTGAAGGTGCACATCCAATTCACAAGGCCACTATAATGCCACGTGGATCTGCTTTAGGAATGGTCACACAACTTCCTTCAACTGATGAAACCTCGATTAGCAAGAAGCAGTTATTAGCTCGTCTTGATGTTTGCATGGGGGGAAGAGTCGCAGAAGAGCTCATATTTGGTCAGGACCAGGTTACTACTGGAGCAAGTAGTGATCTTCATACAGCCACTGAACTTGCTCATTATATGGTAAATAGTTGAACTTCCAAATGGATTTGTTCACACTACCTCATAAAATTCAAGGGTGGGAATACATGTTTGCGGGTTGTAAATCGTGTCCGTCAACTTTCAAGTTAATCTTAAAGAACTCGACATGAATTGGATTTGATTTATACAACCGAACTAACTGATATTATCTTCCTAAACTGTTTATGACATCATCTAACCTGTTGTCATAAAATTGTTAAAAACACCCGCAATATGTTTATAAGGATATAGTATATTGGAAGAGTATAATAGTAATTTAGGTGTATTTTGTACTATTTTCATGTTCAGGTGTCAACACAAACAAGACGCCTACATGATTAAATTTCATGTTGTGTTCTTAGATAGTGTCTAATTTTTCCATCCCCAATGGAAGTTATGTCCGCATATATGGCTTATTTTGTCTTTCTAAAAATTTTCAATCTTGATTTTCTCAAGTAGCTTGAATATATTGAGAATGGCAACTGCGCATCCGAAATTTTTAACCTGTCATGTTTTCAAAATCATTACTTAGTTCATCTACCTGTAAAGATAAAAAAAACAAACAAATAATTAATTGCTTGACATTGTTATTGTACTAAGGTTTCAAGTTGTGGGATGAGTGATGCTATTGGACCGGTTCATATCAAAGAGCGACCAAGTTCAGATATGCAATCACGGATAGATGCTGAGGTATATTTTTTTGAGATTTATGTTCTTGGTTACATTACAACTATAACATTTTCTTAAAAAAATTTAATCATTGTATAGGTGGTGAAACTCCTAAGAGAGGCATATGATCGTGTGAAAGCCTTACTAAAGAAGGTGAGTTTTCAGAAATTGGTGAACTATTTTGTTTGAATCTTCCATTTATATGGACATCTTGGAACATCATGTAAGTGGGTTGTGTTCGTGTGTGTCAATTATAATGTGAAAGGAGTCAACCCTATCTATCCCAACCCAAAAAAATTTCTTAATTGTGTCAACCCAATAGGGTAGGTGGAATAAGGAATATGAAAAATTGGAATTCACTCGTGAATTGTTTTTCACTCAACGCAGTGCCGTTGTGTTCTCACATCACATGTAATTTTACTACTTTTGTTAATGGTAAGATCTAAAAATACAGGGGATATAGTAATATTTCTAAATATCTATGTCATTTTTGGATTAGTAGGATAACACTGACTGTCCAAAAGATTGAGCCAAAATCTATTTGACAAACCCCTAATTTATTCATAGGTCACGTGTAATTTTACTATGAGATGTAAAAATATGAGAGGTTTTAGTCTTGTTCATGAGTGGCAATTGTAATTTTATTACTTCTATTCTATTAAGGTGACATGTAAAAACGTGACATGATATAATAATAATAATAAGTGTCATTTTCAAGTTAGCAAGTCAACCCTAACTGAACCTTAAAAAGTTTCATGTCAACACAAAAGTGACTCATTACCTGTTAAATAAACATTAACCCATTAATTCGTGTCTTGTTGTTGTGTGGTGTACACAATTGCTGCCCCCCTCCAAGGAGGATTTCTCTCTTTGCAGCTATAGTACTAAAAATTTGCTCAATAATTTTACATTCTTTGACATCTTTCTTTACATTAGCAGTGTCATAATAGGTTGTCGTGACATGATTGTGTTATGTGATCTATAATATTTCACATGATTATATATATATAAATGCAATAAAAACGATAATAGTGTCAAACGGGCCATGTCAAGCGGATTATCTCTGTAAATCGTGTTATTGTATCAGAAATTTACAGCTCAAATCACATATTCTAGGAATCACTGACTCTTTGTTTGGATTTCCCAGCACGAGAAGGCATTGCATGCATTAGCAAACGCTCTATTAGAGTACGAAACACTTAGTGCAGAAGACATCAAGCGAATTCTTCTTCCGTACCTGGAAAGGCCGCTACCTGAACGACAAGAAGAACAACAAGAAGAAGGAGATCTTGCATTAGTTTAATCTTTGTATTCTACCCCCACCTCAAGGAAAAGCTCTGTACAGTGTATTTAAAGCAATTACAGGTGATTATTTATATATTTTCTTCTTCTTTCATTCATGTGTCCACCTAAGGTGCTAAGTAGCAATTCTATTAAATACACATGTAGTGTAGCATTTCCAAGGCAGTTAGAATGTTCCAAAAGTTCTATATCAATCACCTACTATTTCAAATTCATATGTATTATTTGGACATTGTTTCCATTTAGGATTAAATTTTGAACATTCATGATGTTATTTGAAATTCTTATGTGCTACTCACTTATAAACTGCTATTGCACAGCTGATCGTAGGGATAACCATTCAACAGCTTTTCCATGGTCGTCTCCTATTATTTACCAGTGTCAAAATGGATGTTAATGTATTATATAAATGCAACAAAAATATTAATTGTGTCCCAAGTGTTCGTGTCAGACTGATCATTTCAGTGAATTATGTTATGTTAGAAATTGACAATCCTACTATTATTTAGGCATCCTCCCTCACTTCGTAGGCAAATTATTAGAAGCACCCGGTTATCTATGTCAAACGAAAGACCTTCCATACATATTTTGTCATGTATAACATGGACCCACACATTATAAGAGGCCTCACTATTTTAATTATTAAGCGGTGTCACAATATACATGTGCAAATGTGAATTGAGGGTCCTCCAATCCAAGTGACATGGAAGACCGGGTGCTTACTCCTTAGAACAGTTTTTCCTTGTTTACTGTTCATTTTATGGTTGAGATAAGACCTAAAATTGCCACTGAGGTTATTAAGGAAGATCAATTTTACTCTTAGACTACAAAGTAGTCTAATTTTATCCCCATGGTAGAAACTTTAGTTCAATTTTACTCTTATGATAGAAAATCTATTTCAATTTTATCCTTTTCTAAGTAGATGCTTAGAAAGAGGTAAAATTGAGTCATGTTATACAATGATAAAATTAAGCTTTTCCAATAACTTTAAGGGCAAAATTGACCCTTATCAAAGAGATGGTTTGTTAGCAAATGTATTCCACTAGCTAGCATATTATTTCGGCCATTGTTATCTTTGAAGTCAAGAAACTAGTTTCTGCATCCTTGCTAGATAAGAGATGCAATCTCTGGTAACTTTTAAACTCAAATGTCATATTCTAGTTACAAACTTGCAATAGAAGAAAAATTATACAGCTTTCTGAAGAGCCCAAGTAACTCGAGTGTTTTGCCTTTTATTTTACCTAGTGAAAAATGTTATTCGTGTGCCATATTTTAATTCGGGCACAATGTTAAGTTTTAACTATATCCTTCTTCGTGCTATACTTTTTATTTTTATTCAATTATACCATGCTTATTTCTGAAATAAAATCAGGTGCATAAGTTGCTGTACCCATAATAGTCCAGAAGTCGGACTACCAGAAGATAAAGGCAGGGGAACATAAAAAGAAAAAAAAACATCGTTACAGAAGAAGAAAGCTTCCCTTTCTGCGTCCAGTGCCATTTGGCCAGCTTGGTTCCTTTTCTCATTTAAATCCTACAAGCTACTTCCCGATATGAAATAGTGTTGTTACCTTTGAAACTATCTATTTATACCAATTGTACAAGTCAGAGGTTTGAAACAATCTATTTATACCAATTGTAGAGGTCAGAGGTTGTAGACTCCAAAACAGATTTTCTTAGAATGAACTCTACTTGTAGTTGGAATCGAAAAGCATTATGTTGAACTTTCAATTTTCATATTCTAAACTTAGTGGTAGCAATTCCCGACACAACAACATGATTTACAGAAATAATATACGGAATGATAATAATTTTATTTTATTTATATTGTATATGATACGTATAACATAGCACAACTACACAATTTGACATAAGAACAATTACTCTGAACCGAATGCTTAACATCCAAGCATTGATTACCCATCAAAGAAAGGGAATTGCTTAGAATTTAGGTTAGTCAAGTGCCAACCAGCAAAAAAGGGTGAAAGAAGAGAAAATTAACTAACTTACATTTGTATGTTACAAAATAATTACTTTTAATAGAAACAATAGAACCGAATAATGTAGATGTTTGGGGAACCGTAAAGCAAGCCAAAAGTGTCTGAAGAATACAAAAAATGCCATTTATAATGATGCACACGTGAACTGCCTAGAATATGGTAAGAAAATAGGACACTATGGTCCAAAATACAGCTCACATGTGTGTACTACTGCAAATATGGCAATATACACAACTCTTGTTTTCACCTACACCTATAACTACAAAGACAAAAAGGAGAAAGAAAAAAATATCCTCCCAGACTCAACATTAACTTTACCAGGGCAGACAAAACTCAGGGCATAATAAAGAGAATCATGTTCCAATTTAATATTTTTTTAAGAGTCAATTTTTCCTAAAGTTATTGCAAAAGCTCAATTTTGCAATAAAATGACTCAATGTTACCTCTACAGAAATCATCTAAATTTCACCCTTTCCGAACAAACTTTGTCGCTAAATTTCATCAGCATTTACTTAGAAAAGGATAAAATTAAACTAGGTTTTCTACTATGAGAGTAAAATTAAGCTAAATTTCTACTATAAAGCTATTTTTGCACTATTTTGTATGATAAGTATAAAATTGATCTTCCACAATAACCGTAGGAGCAAATTTGACTCTTATCTCTTGTTTTTTACTACTTTTTTCATTCACAAGCATGATAAACATATATGTTTGTGTGTTTCTTGATCTACTAAAGATGGAAACCTAGCAAACAATTTAGGTGGGAAAATATAACAATCAAAGGGGAGAATAGTGCAGCAGTGTTTCGAAGATGGAAAAAGTACTATAGCCAGTCGGTATCCAGAACCTCTGATGTACAAAAGTAGCTGGAAGCTTCATCCTTGACAACCATAGCCTGCCTCCGCCGCATCTCAATCACTGAGTAGTAACATTTCTTTAGATGCAACGAATGGGCTCAGTTTGGTCTTGCACAGCCAGTCGCTCTGAGACATCAGCTAGTGATTTGAGATTGCATTTGATCAGAGCTTCAACGAAATAGCAAGTTTCATCCTTGGTATTCCCCTCGGGCACATCAACCACAAATGACTCAATCACTAGAGTCCCTGGTCGTCCATCGATAATCTCTGGGTGGAGAGATATAATAGAAGAATAGTTCTGAAGCAAAGCACAAGATAATGAATATGTTAGAAAAACTTAAAACGTGAAACTCTTAATTAAAGTTCCAGAAAATATACTAAGCTACTCACAACAACCAAAATACCAATAAAAGTCCCTAAGATCTGGTTTGCAGCATCATCTGATGTCAAATGCACTACTATAGTAGCAACCAGTTCACCATATTCTCATTTTCTAAACAACATAAGCATACAAATGAAGAAAGTAAAGCACTTCCATAGAATTGCAAATTACAAATCATATATAAAAAGGTGAGCAGAAAAGAAAAATAAAAGACTCAAGTCCATACCTTAAGCCTGTGATCACCGCCAACAATCCTGATGCTAAGAATATGCTCATCCTCATCCAGAAATTCCAATCTTTCAGTACTTGTGGTGGCAGGAAGACCAGATTTTACATCAATTTCTCTAAGACTTCCAATCTGAATATTCCCTTGTGCAACACACCTGCTAATGAAAGGCTTGTACTTCTGCGGTTGATCAAATCTCCTCACCAGTGACCAAACCTATTGATTAAATATTAGGATATTATTTACAAATGATTAGGCAACAACAGAATTAAATGACAAGTTCTAAAAAGAAAGAACCCACGATTCCTGAAAAAAACAAATTGTTGCCACATAAGCTATATCCTTCATTATGGACGTTTCTTTATATAAAATGAATCTATTATTAACCAAGCAATATTGGCAAATGGACGAAACAAGAACTTCAATCCAAGCTCACGCCATTAATTTTTCTGACATAATGCACAATCAAAAGAAACCATCTGGTTTCCTACTATATAGTGAATCTCAAACTAAAAATTTATTCAGTCTAACTATATTCCAAGAGCATAAAGTAAAATTATAGCAAGTCACTCTTCTTCAAAGAAACCGCAAGAAATCTGAAATCCATGTAAGAAAATAAGGCAAACAGAACATAATTTATAGCATGTTCAATTGATATGAAGTTCCCTCATTCTTCTCCTAGTTGGCTTCTCTATAAGAAAATTAAGAGTTTAATAGCTCGTTCATCATCTATAAACTTTATAAGGTACGATATATTCATTAGCTTCCAAACTTAAAGTTTGAAACAGCAACCAAAGAACAATTGCTCGCGTGCATATGACAAAATTCGTATTCAATTTCTAATTTTCTCAGCTTTCTCTATATGCAGCCAGAAAAGCAAAAGAAATATCCAATTGCAAAATATGCGATATTAATATCAATCTTGTACCAAATATCTAACCGGCAAAAGCGAAATTACATATCAACCACGGATATTAGACACTCATTGTAAAAATCATTTGATGAAATTAAAAGAAAAATGCAAAAATCGTACCAAAACTTAACTTGCAAACACAATCCCTCAATCACAATACAAATACAAATCTAGAAATATAGATAAATTCAGGATGATAGAACACAAACCCTCGGAAAACCACACAAACCTACAACGCCATTAATCATAACACTAATCAAGATTTATAAAACCTGGAAAATTCGTATCAAGCAAGGAGGAGAAATTTACAAGATGAACAGGTGCTTTGATATGCTTAACGAGAGCAGAGCTACACTGATTATCAGCAGGATCATGTTTATGGTGTCTCCTTATGTATTCGCTCTCCATACTTCCAAATCCATTCCCCATAGCAGTTACATTACTCCGACTACTCATTTTTCGGTTCTTGTTACTTCCTAGTTCCTTCTCTCCTTCGTCCGGATTGCTTTCTTTTCGAGCCAAACGCGTCCTTATTGTTCTCCGCCAGCAAATAGAATCATGAATCAAAGAGAAAGAGGAAAGAAACGATGCACAGAAACTTGTTTCTATCTTCAAACCCCTCAATCGCCGGGATTGCTGCTCCGTTCACCGGAGCCAACTAATTTCCGTTAACTAACTTTGTAAAAGTGAAATAAGACAAAAGGTTTGTGTATGTCTACCTTCTTTCTTTCTTCTGGCTTTTCAAGATGAGGAGTGGAAGAGGACGAGACTCAGCGCCATAGATAACTACCTTTAAACCTCTCTATCTTCTATCACCTGAAATTATAAAACCGCAACAATTATACAAATATTATTTTATATTTACAAAAATGAAACCTTTACTCGTACTTTTTATTTTTATTAGTTTATTTGGAAATAAAGGCCCTTGAATTAGAAATTATTTACTAAAATGGCACATTTTGTCGTTCGTAGAGACCATGTTATATGACGAAAATACCCCTATTCATCTTTTCTCTATAAAAAATATAAAAAGTAAAAACTGATGAAGAAAAAGCTCCTTTTGTTAACTTTAACGAAAGAAAACAATATCCACTTCAGCCTCACTTTTTTATCAAATTCATTTTTCTTTCACTTCACCTATCTATTTATTTGAGTTCCTTTTTCTCCCCCACCATTCCGTTTTCTTAGTTTTTCTTCTTTTTTTTATTCATTAAGTTTATTTTAATTGGATTTCATATATTTATCATATTTCTTAATTTGTTTAAACTGTGTCTAATATTTTCTGATTTAGTAAGAACAGAAACGAGATTTACGTGGTTACAAAAAAAAAGTTACTCGGATCTGAAATTCAAAAGAGTTTAATTGGTAAGGTTGAGTTTCGAGAAGTATATGTTTTATTTGTTGTTTGTGTTGTATCTTTAATATGTTGTTCTGCTCTTTGTATTTTTTTTTTTCTTAAATACGTGGATCTTGTATCAAACGTATGTATATGTATTTGCATACTTGCACTTTTTTTATGACAGGAAGAAGGCTAATTAGTCCAACAAACACAAAAGGAAAAAAAACTACAACCATACAGTTCTTTCGGTAGTAACTCCACTAGCGTCAGCTAGAAGAGTATTTTGGATGCATGTGGAAGGCACACCACACTCGTAATGGCCCATAGAAAGAGATCCCGTGAAATTTTCCATACAGTCAACCGCTTGGTTCCATTCCCAAAAGGTATGAGCAAAGAATGTCCCAATTACTATCCCGAAGTAAGTGACACTGCATCAGAAGCCAAGAATAAGGGTGTGTTTCATCCGAGTTACTTTCATCAATTGAACCACAACTCTCGAGTCAAGCTCAAAAATCACATGATCAAGGTCGTGATTCCATGCAAGTTTCATCCCAAAATATAAGCATCGGAGCTCTGCTAGGAAGGTTGTGCAACAACCAAGATTGACTGCAAAACTAGCCTGCTACCATCCCATATTATCGCAGAGGAGTTTCCCGCCGCTGCCATACTCGGGTTACCATTGCTTGCTCCGTCTGTATTCATTTTGAACCACCCGTTGCACGGAGCCCTCCATCCAACATTTATAATATTGTTGTTCCTGGTACGACTTCCCCTGTTTAGCTCAGCCACAGACAGAAAGGCCTGAGCCTGATCAATTATGAAAGAAACGAGATTTTGTATTCTCCATTCCCCTTCAAAAACTACAGAGTTCCGCAACCTCCAAACCCACCAAACTATCGTGGCAAACATCACTAGCCACTCAATGTTACCTCATTTATTCGGGCAACTCGATTTCTAAACAATCAATCGTATATCGAGCAGTTAAAAGGAAGTGCTACCAAATTTTCCTGATCTAGCATCAATCTAAAAAAGCGCAAAGTTAAGACTCGCTTAAGTTTGTATGTATTTATACTTTTCTTATCTAATAAAATGAAATAATATATGCATTTTCATTAAAAAAAAAAAAAAACAAAAGAAACCAAATTGTTTTTACTAATATTTATGGTATTCTAATTTTGGGAGGAAAATATGGGGATAAAGTGGTCCATCTCTAGTCTATAGCAAGCGACAAAATTTGGTTCATTTATATTTTATGGTAGTTGGATTGAGATAAGATATTAATTGGCTTCACAATTGAGAGATTCTAATTAATTTAAACACTATATTAAAATAGTGTTACACAAAAAAATCATTATTTATAAATAATGCAAGTTTTATGGTTTTCAATTATTTTTGCTTTGCTTTCTTAAAAAATTATTTTTGCTTTACTATATTTTATGTTGTCTTTGTCACTATTAAATTAATTTTATAACAAACCATTTCAATGATTAAATATAAACTAATATTTATATCATTAAAGTAACTATAAAAGTTTTTCTATCCTTTTCTCTCTATGAATAATGACAAACTAATTAATAATTTTTTATTTACTTTATATAATAGATGAATATTTTTCATAGTGTCATACATCACCATGACAAATAGAAAAGTTGTCACTCAATGCAAGAGGCACAAGCAAAACTTTGTCTATAATTTTATCATATTTTAAAAAATGTATGATAAATAAATTTTTTAATCAATGTAATGGGTCAAAAAATTAAAATATATTTCATATTAATAGGAAAAGGTACTGGCTAAAAATTCGGATTTAACGGTTTAATAGATTAGCTCTTGTAGTGCATAACATTGAAGTGAAATGATACGAATTGGATCTAGTATTACTGATTTTATAATAGTTCATGCTATAAGCAAGTTTAGGATGAGTTGTAATTGATCCACAAATTAAGAGAGCATACCGAGAGAGGAGAGGGCACACGCGACTCTTGAGAAAAAGAAGACATAGAGTTTTCTCTGATACTAATTATGTTAGGTTAGAGTTTACATCACGTAATATTTTATTTATATGTTACTTATTACAATTAAACTTGATTATAATAGAATCTTATTTGGCCAATTTCTGTTATGGACGGGTAATATATAAGAGGTACAAGCAAAACTTTATCTATAATGCCATCATATTTTAAATTCAAAAAATGTATACTAGTAATTAATTTTTTTTATCAATGCAATGAGTCAAAAATTAAAATATATTTCATATTAATAGGAAAAGATATGCGGTAAGAAATCGAATATGACGATCTAATGGATTACCTCTTATAGTGCAGAACCGTTGAATATCGGCTGAATGGTACGAATCAGATTATGTATTACCGCTCCTATAACAACTACACTAAGCAAGCTTAGGAAGACTTGTGATTGATTCACGAACTAAGAATGTATATTGAGAGAAGAGGAGGTGTGCGATCCTTGAGGAGAGGTAACATAAAGTTTTCTCTAATACTAATTATGTTAGGTTAGAATTTAGATGTGACATAATGTGCTATTTATATGTCACTTTAGGATTAAACCTAATCCTAATAGAACCCGGATTGACTCATTCTTGTTATGGGCGGATAATTAATTAGGCTTATCCCGACTCAATTAATTAATTCATACATCTCCAACCTTTAAGTAACGGAAACATATTTCTTACCTCTTCTCATTCACACCCGCAAATAGTTCGTGCGACCAACATACTACCGAAAGCTCTTATGCTGTAAACTTGTTGAACATATACATTCTCTCATATAACATGTATTAAAACAAGTGGTATACACTCGTTGGGGATATATAAGCGTTTGATGAACATGTGTTATACATCAGTTGTATGCTTTATCCTAGATTTCACATCACATTCATTGGAATCAATTTTATCTCTACAGTTTTTTATTTTTATAATTATGCCCTTGAGCACAATTGTTCATACTGCGAAGCATAGAATGTTGAAGATATGAACATATGAAATCTTTTCCTCTTACTATGTTCTTTCCATCATCATTTAACTCGTTTGTCTAGTTGACCTCTTTTTGGGCTGAGCGATCACCTAACCCATGAGATCATCCGTCTAAGATAGCTATATTAAATTGATTCTCAACTAAGTTCATGAACTTTCTAAATCATTTAATGCTTTAGATTTCTGAGATATTAAATAGATGTGATCATACCTTATATTGTAATCAATAAAAGGTATTAGAACCAATGTCTATCCCTCATATTCATTAGACAATGTACATTTTAATGGATTAACTATAAAGGGTAGTCGACTCTAATGGCGTTTCCAAAAGGTTTCTAAACATTTTCCCTTTTAGGCATGATTCATATGGTGGTAATTCAACTTTTTAAACTACCCAACATGTCTTCCTTAGACAATTGATTCATTTAGACCTTTCGTCAAGCATGGAAAGGACTAAAAGCCACTCAACTATCAGCAGGGTCGGCTGAGCTTCTAGGCAACCTAGGCAATTGCCTAGGGCCCCCTAAGAATTAGGGCCCCATATATATTATTATAGTAATATATAGGTTAGTTTGGTTAATTGGTAAAAAAAGAGAGATGTGATAAATTTGCTACATATATAAGATTTTAAATAAAAAAAAATTGTCAGTTTTGGAGATTGGAAAGTACACAATATTGCCATAAGATTTTATGCTAATGAGTTTGTTAAGTGATATTACTATCTAAGCATTAAATTGAACACAAGGAAAAAAGGTCTTAGAAGAACAAAGGCTCAAAGCCTTACTTCTGGTCTGGAAATAAAAGCCCAGAAGCAAGAAAGAACAAGACAGGCGTTGACATGCAATCACATCACGTCATTCCCAAAATACCAAAAAGGACAAGTTACAGAAGCCTTGTCCCCCAACGACTCTCTTTTTATACTAGAAATAGAAAGAGTGCAGACTGTAAGTCTGTCATACCAGAAGATAGAAGAACGCATGGCTCAAGAGACAGGAGCCCATGTGTTGTCAACGGTAATCTTTTAGGCTGTTGGCACATAAGTCAGAAGTTGATGGTGACAGAAGCTGTTTCCCTCCAAACGGCTAGTTTGAAATTCAAACGGATCTTTTCCTAAAGCTTCCACTATAAAAGCCAAATACAATGCTCATTCACAACTGGCGCTTTCATAAAACGCTGAAAAGAGATAAAAAAAAAGCTTCAAAGTGAAACTCGAGCAATATCTTATGATACACATTCATTTCAATATTTGTGTAAATCATATAAAGAGTTTGTACTTAAATTGTGTTATGTCTTAGAACAAATCTTCTATTGTAAATCAGAAGCTCTATTACCTGTTTCAGTTACAAGCGACTAGTTAGAGAGGATAGATAACTTAGTGTTGTTTATAAAGGAAGGTACTTTGCAGAAGCTTTGCCTATCGTAAAGGTTTGTGGTCTACCTGTAAAGAGTTCAGTAGTGGATTAAAGCTCAAAAGAAGGTATTTTGAGGATTGGACATATGTGAGAGATCAAACCAGTATAAATCAACTATGTAACTCCTTCACTACATCTGCTCTTACTTATGATTTTTTCTGCTCTAAATATTAAATCTCATATATAAGCTTCGAACAATATGCACCACAAACTAGTATCAATCTTAAGGGTACATAGAAGCTCATCTAAGCGACCTATCTTCTAAATGCATAAGTCAGAAGCAGAATCAAGTTTTGTTGACTGATTAATTTAGTAAATGGAACTTTCCTCTAATTCCAAAGTTTGTCTATGTGCTTTCCATTTAAAAGCTAAGTGAGAAATTTTATTAATTGGTTAAAATTAACCAATTGTTCCATTCACCCCCGTTTGGAATAAATCTAACCTCATAAGAGACCAACAATCCCAACTAGATTGTCACCCACTATCGAGCCTCTTAGAACAGCCAAGTTTGAATTTGACTGGTCCACGTTAGTAAACACATCCTGTTTTAGCTAAATTATTAGTAAATCATCCTATTATTAAGTTATTAACCAAACATTAGTATAACCAAATATGTGAAAAACTTCATGTTATTACTTTAAAAAATAGATAGAAATATAAATGAAATTTCTTCTAATCTTAGGAGCATGAGAATATCATGCAGGAGGATAGTCCGGCCAGCTCTTAGATTCAATCTACAAGTTCTAATCCCTTGAACTTCAACCTTCAAGTTGTCTCCCATGTATAGCCACCTGGATCCGACTCGAAATCATCGAAATTCGATAAAGGAACCTCGATCCTTTGTCATGTGGTCCATAACACCTGAATTAACAATCCACAAAAGATTAATTTTAGTTAAAAGAACAATAGTATATATAAAAATTTGACTCACACATGAGTTAATGGAATGTACCTTAGGGATAGCGTAATCATTTACATAGTGCCCTTTCTGCTAGGAGTTAAAACATTTCACACTTGAAATATTAGCATTTTTCTTATTTTTTGGCCTCTTGCTCTTTTTCTGTTGCGTCTTCTTAGCTGTTTTGCTTGCTATTTATCCTTGCCATAGAAACGATTGTGTTTCTTATCTTGAATATTGGATTTTTGTCCAACTAAATGTGAACTAGCATACTTAGATTCAAAATTGATATTAAAAGATGCTAACCGGTCCTTCTCAAGCTCAAGATAGCGACTCACATCTTCAAATGTTTGGATAGATGTAGAGTGAGTTAGATGAATTTTCATATGCCCCCAACTATTAGACAATGAGCGGATAACGACCTAAATACTCTGGTCATCGGTAAATTTATGACCTCATGCACTAAGCTCATTGATCATATATAATTTATGATCAATTTTCTTCTTGTAAGTATCGAAGTTAAGTGTCAGAGACTAGAGCTTTGTCAGAGATATACCTCCGAACATGTCCTTTATTGTCTCGTTAGTTCGAAACTCTTTAGTGAGGCCGTCATCCATTGAACTGCGCAAGCTAAGACAGACTTTGGAATTCTTCTTTTTCAAGTCACATAAACTTCTTTGTCTCTCATGTGTGGAGTAGTAGCTCGGTCTTTAGGTTAATTCAAAACCATTTCCAAGGTATCAAGAACCTCAAGGTCCTCCAACACATAATGGATCTTGATACTCCAAGCATCATAATTATCTTTGTTAAGTATAAGGTCTTTGTAAGTTCATCTATAATTGATTTTGAATTGTTAGAACTTGATCAATAATGAATACATGTGCACAGACTTAATTTTTTATTATTATTTTAGATTAAACAATATATTTAGAATTAGAATGTTTAAAAAAAATTAGAATTAGAAAATAGCCGATGATTAGAGGTGTCAAAATGGCTAAAAAGATTGACCCAACCTATTTAATAAATGGGTTGACCCAATCCAACCCATTTAATAAATGGGTTGTAATAACCTATTTGTATAGAGGTCAAAATGACCCAACCCATTTATTAAATGGGTTATATGGGTTGACCCGTTTAACCCATTTAACTAAATCTAATTAAAAATTAAACAAAAATAAAAAAAACGTAGAAACATAAAAACATGAAAAGGTAAAAATTACACGGATCGACTCATTTAACCCAATTAACTAAAATATAATATAATATCTGGTTATTCATCCTGTTATATGATATAGTCTCTTAGTGTAATTAAAATTCAATTAAAATTCAACTAAGTACAAAAAGAACTAGCGTAAAAAGCCTAGAAATTTGTTCATTTGAATTTCAATTAACATACACGTAAAAAACTATTAGTCCAAATAATGTAATGTTCTATAAAATCAAACAACAACGTAGTAATCATCCAAATCATCAAAAAAAATTGAAATTCCATAATTTTTGAAATTTCGGAATTTTCAAAATTCCAGAATTTCCGGAATTTCAGAATATCTAGAATTTCTGAAAATTTTGAAATTTCAGAATTTTTGATATTCCAGATTTTGGAATTTCGGAATTTTCGAAATTCTAGAATTTTAAATTTTAGAATTTTTGAAATTCTAGAATTTCAATTCTTCAGATTCTGAAATTCTAGAATTTTTCAAAATTCCAAAATTTCTGGAATTTCAGAATATCTGGAATTTCTGAAATTTCAGAATTTTTGATATTCCAGATTCTGAAATTTCAGATTTTGGAATTTCAGAATTTTCGAAATTCTAGAATTTTTAAAATTTTAGAATTTTTAAAATTTTAGAATTTTTGAAATTCCAGAATTTTTGAAATTCTAGAATTTCAATTCTTCAGATTCTGAAATTCTAGAATTTTTCAAAATTACAAAATTTCTGAATTTTTGAAATTCTAGAATTTTCAGATTCTGAAATTTCAGAATTTCAAAAATTCAGAAATTCCAGATATTCAGAAATTCCAGAATTTTTGAAATTCCAGAATTTTTGAAATTCTAGAATTTCAGAATTTTCATATTCTGGAATTTCAGAATTTTTGAAATTCTAGAATTTTCAGATTTTGGAATTCTTCAGATTCTGGAATTACAGAATTCTTCAGATTCTGGAATTCTAGAATTCTTTAGATTATGGAATTCAAGAATTCTTCAGATTCTAGAATTCCAGAATTTTTGAAATTCTATAATTTTTGAAATTCCAGAATTTTTGAAATTCCAGAATTTTTGAAATTCCAGAATTTTTGAAATTTTTGAAATATGAAATTTATTGAAAAAACACATGATCTATGAAACTTATTGAATTTTAGATATTTAAATTCTAGAAATTTATTGAATTTTAGAATTTCTGATCTATAAAACCATGTGTTTTTTTAAATTAACCCTTAATTTTATAAGTTTTCTTTTGAGAATATATATAATTTAATATTTCGTGGAGTTAGAGAATATTATTTTTTGTTTTAGACGTTTTGTATGAGAAATAAAAAAATATATTTATTAATTATTAAATAAATGAATGTTTTGACGAAATTATTTATTAGGTTGTCGTCACAGCTTCACATCCTCACATTTTATAAATAAATAAATATATTATTTCAAAAGGAAACCATATATAATCAATTGAAAAATCTACTAATATTAAAGAATAAGTATGAAAAGAATAATATGAAGAGAATAATTCTGATTTAGTGGAGGAATAATTCAAATTTCATTCAATAATTCAAATCTACTAATATTAAAGAATAAGTATTTGTGGTTGTTTTAAGATGAATAAGAAACTAATGGGTGATTAAAAAAAAAAGGAACTAATGGGTTATTGTGTTGACCCTGCCAAAAACCTATTCAACCCTTTTATTATATGGGTTAAATGGCTCAACCTCTTTATGACCCAGTCCATAAAAGGGTCAACCCTAACCTATTTAAATGATGGGTTAAATGGGTCAATAAATGGGTTATGACTCATTTTGACAGCTCTACCGATGATATATTTTTAAATAAAATTTAACTAATATCTAGTAGGAACAGCAAAGAACATCATAAACTATTCAGAAAATGATCATTTGGTAAAAATAATATTGTTTCTAAGTTGTTTTTTTCATTTGACATTATATAACAAACGAAAAAAAAGGTGGATAAGTCAATAAAAAACTTCCTTCTCTTAGCATGAAAAAGTCTTTGCTACATTGAAAATCTGGCTGACCTAAAAAGATTTTTTGAAAGAGTTAGTTTTTTTTGGTGAGCGAACAAGGCGCAAGGCCCAAGGGAAAACAAAAACAGAAACTAAAAACGAGAAACTCTGCTAGTCATTACTCCTCTGCTGTCGTTATCAAGGATATCCTGGAGGCCTACAGGGGGAACATCAAACTCATGATGGCCCAGGGGGCAAGAACCTGCGAAGTTCGCCAGCCAGTCAGCAGCACGGTTACCTTCTCTAAAGGTGTGAACAAATTGAACAGACCACTCTCTGTCTCTAATTTCCTGACATCTTATAATGAGCCATGCATACGGGTGATGGAGTTCTGGAGTAGTTGTGAGAAGTTGAAGGGCAGCCTTCGAGTCTGATTCCAGGATGACGTTTCTAAAGCCCTTATTCCAGGCAAGGCAAAGCCCAAGAAAAATACCCCAAATTTCAGCGAGGGTGACGGTGCAATAGCTTTTATTGGCTCCAAACCCTCCTAGCCAGTGACCCTTCCAATCACGAATCAGACCTCCTACAGAAGCATGGCCAGGGTTGCCTTTACACGCTTCATCCGTGTTAATTTTAAATTGACTCTCCTCCGGTGTCTGCCATCGAACCCAAACACATCTTGGTCTGTCATCTCGTACATTCCTGATAACAGTCCGAGCATGCTTAAATTCTTCACAAGCTTCGCGAACAATAGAAACACCAGTAACCGGCTTATCTACTCCTTTAAAGACAAGATTATTCCTCCATTTCCACAGCCACCAGATGCTAAATAAGAAGAGCACTCGCCACTGTATACCCCAAATCATTTCTGGATCTTTTAAGTTGTCGATGAGCCAATGCAGGAGATCTGTTGAGAAAAAGGTAGGCCGATTGCGAAGATGCGGGAAGTTGTTCCAGAAAGCTCGAACAGTACCACAATCACGCAGCATGTGAAGTTCAGTTTCCTCCTCCTGGCAAGCCAGGCAGTTCGGGTCTGATGCTAAGTGCCTCCGTCTTCTATTGGCGTTACACATTAATCCCCCGTGAATGAGCGTCCAAACGAAGCATTTAATTTTCTCTGGGATTTCAAGTTGCCAGAAGAGTACCCAATTATCTCCATCTGCATTTATCTGAGCCTCAGTATTCAGTTCCTTATAACCAGTAGAGACCGTATAACGACCACTAGAAGGATTCGGCCAGTACCACTGATCATCAATCGGACTTGCAGGGCAGACCGCCAAGGAGGCTAGCTTTTGCTTGGCCAATACAGGGAAACCTGATGGAAGCTTCTCCCAGTGCCATCTCGACTCATCCTCGAGCCAGTAACTACTAACTGTATCATTGGCATTGCCCAATATCTCACTGCTAGCCATCCCTTCACTCAAAGCTGTCGTCCCGCACCACCTCTCGGACCAGAACTTGGTATTCTTACCATTGTAAATTAGTTTTGCAGCACCTCGCTTAATAACTATTCCGCCTGTAATGATTCCTTTCCATGTGCTTGAGGCTGTTACTTTAGCATTAAACAGCTCCAAGCCAGAGCGAGAGCTTCCATATTTCGCCCGCAGAACTCGGGTCCAAAGGGAATTAGCGTTCGTCAACATCATCCAGCTTAACCGGGCTAGCATAGAGAGGTTATAATCATGCTTTTTCTTGATCCCTAAACCTCCTTCTTTTTTCTTCAAGCAAACTGTATTCCAATTGACTAAGTGAAGCTTCCTTTCCTGACCATGAGCGCCCCAGAGGAACTTCCGATTTGCACGGTCCAATTTATCACACACACCACGAGGAAGGAGAGCAGTTTGCATTGCGTAGTTTGGGATGGCTAAAGTAACCGATTTAATAAGTGTTAGGCGCCCAACAAAATTAAGACATTTCGCCTTCCAGCCCACTAATTTGGTATGAACCCAGTCCAGAACATAACCGTAAGTAGTCTTAGAAGTCCTTTTATGAAGGACCGGCATCCCTAAGTACCAGCCAAGGTCTGTCATTTTTGCGATGCCAAGGATAGCACAGATGTCTTGGTTGTTCGACTCAGAAATATTGTCAGAGAAGAGAACACGGGACTTGTTTAAGCTGACCTTTTGTCCGGAGCACTCCCCAAACTCACAAAGGACCTCTCTGATTAAAAGAGCCTGATCAGTTGAAGCTTCAGACATTAGCACAATGTCGTCGGCGAAGAAGATGTGAGAAAGCTTCGGACCCCCACGAGAAAGCTCAATAGACTTCCACCTACCATTGGTAATGTTATCCATAATCATATGACCAAGTCTTTCTAAACAGATGACGAACAAATAGGGAGAAAGAGGGTCTCCTTGTCGAAGCCCTCGAGTTGGGGAGAAGGGGTCAAGAGGTTCCCCATTCCAAAGCACCTTCATACTGGAGCCCTTAACACAGGCCATGATCAGATTAACTAAATTCGACTCCAAACCTAGTTTCTGAAGCGTATCCTGCAGAAAAGACCAGGAGATTCTATCATACGCTTTCTCTAAATCTAGCTTCATAATCATAAGACCACGACGCCCTTTCTTCTTTTTGAACGAATGAATAGTTTCTTGTAACAGAATGATGTTGTCAGCAATTTGTCATCCTGGGACAAAACTACTCTGGGTGGGCCCAACAACAGAACGGAGCATCGGCTTCAAATGATTGACAATGCACTTGGTCACCACTTTGTACAGTATGTTACACAGACTGATAGGACGAAATTGTGAAATCATTTCAGGCGAAGGGACTTTCGGAATAATTGTAAGAAAAGTCTCATTCCAACTCGGAGGAATAGACCTAGAGTGAAGAGCCTGCAGGACTGCCTCAGTGAAAGCAGGGCCAACAGTATCCCAAAATTGATGAAAGAAACCAGATTGATAGCTGTCGGGGCCAGGAGCCTTAAACGGGCTCATCTCAAATAGGGCAGTACGCACAGCAGCGCCCGTCATCCAAGCTAAGGGAGCCCCTGTATTCATTCTCTGGCAGGGAGGGAACTGGTGTTCAGTAGAGAGAATCGGCCTGTTTGTACGCTCTTTTGTATAAAGAGAAGCATAATAGTTGTGAACGATTCCCTTAATTTCCTCAGCATTCCAGGTCCAAACTTCAGTTGCATCTTTTAGGCAATCAATTTTGTTCCTTCTACGGCGAATAACTGTGGATGCGTGAAAAAAGGCAGAATTCTTATCCCCAAAGCGAATCCAATTCACCCAGGACTTTTGGAACCATAAGGTTTCTTCTTGTAACAGAACCATATTAAGATCCCGAGTAAGAATGCGTTCCAGACGGAGGAGGCCACGGGTCACCCGAATTGCCAAATCACGATGAACCCCTGTAAGACGCTGCAATAATCTCTGTTTTCTGTACTGAATATTACCAAACACATTCTTATTCCACTGCTGTAACTCTGGAGTAAGACCGGCTAAGCTGCTTGAAATATCCACTGAGTCAATCCAAGCCTCTTGAAAGAAAGCATGGAACTGATTATGCTGAAGCCAAACCGCTTCGAATCGAAACGGTCTCTGCAGGTGGTCAGGAGGCTGTAACTTTAATTCGAGCAAGATAGGGATATGATCAGATTGGTTCCGCGGAAGATGGCGAAGAGAAGCTCCAGAGAAGTTCAGTCTAAACTGCGTGTTACAGAGAGCCCTATCCAACCGACAGGCTATGCGAGTCCGAATGGAATGCCCCTTATACCAGGTGAACATCGGACTAAGAAATCCAAGATCCACCAGCTGCATATTGATGGCGTAAAGTCTAGGCGGTAGAGTTTCTGACGACGAAATGTATATATTATGAGTGCGGACTTTATATCTATGAATGTGGTCTTTATAAATTGCTCTTAACTCTACTAGACGCTATGACTACTTAGGGACAAGTGTACCCCGTCGTATCAAGTAATAATCCGGTTAAGACCGGGTATCGAATCCACGGGATTTATAATTACAAGTATTAGACGACTCGGTTTCGTATGTTATTTAAGCGACGATTACTTTGGGGTAGAGTAAGACACAACTACACACTATTCCTAACTATTGGCGACACAGATTTATGTAGCTAAAACCCTATGAAGTGGGATGAATTATGATAAGTTATAACCACGATAAATAACGACTCTAAATGTATACGGATAATAATTTACTCTTGCAAAGATGACTAAGTGTAGTAGGACCGACCCGTGAAGTACTTAGACTACGTGATTCCTAGTCAAGGCGTGTCTAATGCGGGGGAATTAGAAACTAGGGCCCGTAAGTTCCGTGGCTTGTCAATTCCTACGGTTTTTGGTTTGTCACTTCCGGTAGGGCAACACCTATATAACTCCCTAAGGATAGCCCGAATGGCGTCGGAAATCGCGTTCTCCTACACAATAATCAATTATCAATATCAAAACAAGTAGCAAATACTAACACGTAAAAGAGAAATAGAGATTATAAATCATGAAATTATAAATATGAAATGTATATAAATGGAATACAACCAAGCCTAGTACATAGGAAGAGTACAAGCTAATTAGCACGTAAAAGGGGAGAATCCGCCCTTGAAACTAGCTAACCGGACTCAAAGCCGTCTCCTAGGTCGTGGAGGTGGAACTCTCGAGCTTGGTGACGAATGGTGGAGCGGAACTTCGATGGAATGCCGAAACAACCGAACAAGCTCTCGAGGTGGAGAGTTTAGCTACAAAAACTGAATCTATACTACAACAAGTAACAAAACAAGTATATTTTGCTCTCTAGTGTGTAATTATTTCTTGGATTGTCTCAAATGAAGTTCAAGAGCTTCCTATTTATAGACATCAAGCAAAGGGCAAGTTTGTAACTTCACAAAGTACAAGTATGGAGCAATATTATTTGGTGCAGAAATCCCATGATACGCCCCGCGTAAATGCACATTCCGTCAGAAATCTCCTGCATGTGGACCAATTCGTTGTCTTGTTGTCTCAAGCACGCCCCGCATAAAGGATTGTACGCCCCGCGTGTTTGAGTCTCTGAAGTTTTATTGCTTGAATTGGTGCTTTTACGCCGTGCGTAGCTGAAGTATGCCCCGCGTAAAAGAGTCTCTGAGTTTTTATCATTGAGGAAATGCCTGGTATGCCTCGCGTGTATGGTTATATGCCCCGCGCACTAAGAGTTGACTCAGGGAAATAGTGCAGTCTGACTTTCAGGATTAGGCCAATTATTGCCGACATGTGTCATACGCCCCGCGTAGAATGGCATACACCCCGCATATGCTGAGTCAATTCCACATGGCTCCTACGGATAAGGCAATTATTGCTGACACATGTTTCACGCCCCGTATAAAGGAGTATACGCCCCGCGTATTTGAGTAGATTTTCTGCTCCTTACTCGTACCTGAAATACAAATCTTGCGAGCCGAGTTAGCTTGACGTTTTTATTTCCTAAACTAATCAAAAGCATGGAAAATTAACAGAAAGTTCGAGATTTATTTTTATTTCTTTATTTGATCAAAACACTTTATTTTTGTAATTAAACTTATTTATTTTATCCAAAATCAACCCGTAAATCACGCTAAAAGATAGGGGTAAAATACCCCTATCACATATCATTGATCTAATCGGCAAAGAGAGAGCATCGAGAAAGAACCCCATGAGCCCCACCCTGCTTTTCTTCCATGCTCTTGATACAATTGAAATCTCTAATTATAACCCACGGGGCATTAATACCAGTTTGAACATTCAGCATATCCGCCATGAATTCTCGTTTGAAGCTCATTTGAGGGCAAATGTAAACAAAGGTTGCCAGAAAAAGGAGGCTTCGTTGGGCTCCATGAATGTGAGAGACTCTGGTATGCAAAAACTGTCTGTTGCGAACGAGCACTGTGATGGCGGTCTGATAGGAGTTCCAAAACAACCAGATACCCCCACTAAATCCATCGGTATCAATATAATCCACACTATCAAAATTGAGCTTCCGACGGAGGTCATCAGCTCGGCTTTAGGGGAGGCGGGTCTCAAGAAGAACCATGATCTTAGGTTTAAACACAGAAAGAACATGTCGAAGAGCCCGGTGAAACTTATTACCACCGGATCCAAAATAATTCCAAGAGAGGATCATAAAAGAGATTAGAACGAACCTGGTAAAAGCAATCCACTAAGAGCTTGGGTTAGAGGACTGGCCCTACTCGATCTGTAACTCGTTTAGATTCCAGGCCGATAGTGGCTCGATGTTATTCCAGATAGCTCGGAAGCGTTTCCGTTTTACGGCCCCCTCAGAACTGTCTGCATTCTCTTTCCCATCACCGGCAATCTCCATATCCATCGTAGAATCTGCAACATTATCCAGAAGGTAGTCAAAACCATTTGCAATTTTTATACCCTTGTTGTGGTTGAGGGTAAAAGGGCGGGGAGTGCTCTGTATGTTTCTGTTTGTATTGGTAGTGGTGAAGGCAAAGCCTGGGGGAGCTGTTGCCTGATTATTCTGGGTACTCTTTGTTAGTGGTTGGTGTGTTATATGTGGGGAGGGAGCTGCTGTTTTAACAATCGGAGGGGTAGTTTTGTTGGGGTTTAGTGTCCTATAGACAATTGTTCTAGGATACAAACTTAATGTAAATGAATTGTTCTTTATATCATTTGTTTTAATGAGATATATGTTTTATAACTATATAAAGGCAATCCCTTTTAAGCACTAAATAAAGTCTAATAAAAGGAAATCCGTAAGTTTGTTTAAAGTCATTATAAAGTGTTCATACAAGCATGAAGTGAGACAAAACTTTATAATAAACTAATAAACTTAAAACCACCCCAAGTCAAGTGATATGTTTAGGATTGATATATCACTGTTGAGACTTGTATGTAACAATGTCTTCTGTCCGACAGAAAGCTGATCTCACAAGCTTCATATATACAGATATCTAGACAGTTACATAGATCCGATGAAACGTCGTTCATTAGGATTGGGGATCCGATTTGAGATAACAGGATGGGTAGATTCATCATTGTCACCTGTTCATCTCATTGGTATTAATAGGTATAACTAATCCTCAGACTCAAAGGAATGTTAATTGGTCATCCTGAATTACTGAATGTGAGACTTTGATCCTGCTGTCCCACGATCCTTAACAGAGATGACTCTGGGGTGTGAACGGCAAAGGTTGGGTGTCACAGGAGGTAATATCAGGGTAGTTATACATTGGATTGAGCATTTATCACTCCCGATTAATGGGAGATACATCTAAGGATCGCTTGTGGAAGACTCGACTCTAAATCCTTGCAAGGTGATAGCTTAAGAGTAAGAAATACAGATTTCACTTAACCTATCTATTTGAGTTGACCCGGCCTATACAAGTAAAACGAACGTCTCGCTATATGTGACTTGACATCAAGGATGTAGTTGATAAAGGATCGAATTATACTGTAACTAATACGGAAGGGTTAACGACAGAATCAACCTGTCTTCTTAACAGACTCTGGGGGAATGATTACAGACTTGCCAATAACATACTCAGTACATCATTCCGTTATGCAAAGATTAAATATAATTCTTGAAGAGATTAATTTAATAGTTGCATACGGCCAGAAGTAGTAAGAACCTAATGGATCACACATAAGACTTGGAACCAAAAGAGAGATGGATGTTATTAATTGATGGAAGCCCAATTGAGCCCAGTAAGGCCCATTTAAATAGAGGGGGGCCGAAATTTATATGTAATAAATAAGGAATTATTTTAATTCCATTAATCCTAATTTGATTAGGTTTGTGAATTAAATTAATTAAGAGATAATTAAGTTAGGAGTTTTAATTAGATTAATATACTCCTATTATTATCCAATTAGGTTATTTATTATTATCCTAGATATATTGGATATATAATGAGATAATAATTAGGAATCCTATTCCGAATTGAATTCCTATTAAGTAACATATTCCTATCTAACTAGGGTTTAGATATAAGTGATTATATATACCCCCCTACTACATGAATTTCGACTAAGCTCCCTAATCCCCCCTTTGTGATTTTCGAAATTGCAAGTAAGAGAGAGAAAGAGAATTCGACTCCCCTAGTTCGTGGACAAGAATTCATACGGCTTCCATCGATCGATTAATTTCATCTATTCCTTTTTCTTTGATCTTGTGTTGGTTAATTAGAGGCAATCTATTTTGGTTGCATCTCATACGGTTGATTCCAACTTAACCTCATCGTGTTTTACTTCGTGCTTGGGAACTCAGAGAAGAGTTGTGGGCGCTTCATTAACAACGGTAGATTGTTCTTCAAAAGGTATTTCTTCTTATCCCTCTTTATATGAAATAACGATTAACGGATCCTATGGTTAAAAGGAAGTAGGCTAAAATTTTTATATTTCCGCTGCTATACCTTAGCCTAATTTCCTTCAAGTTTGGGGTTGTTCAGGGCGTGAGTGGGTATTGGTAGAATCAGATCTTTTATTTCTAGGGGTGTACTTCCGTTTAGGAACACACACCCAATCACCAAATAGATCTTCCCCTTCTAAGCTGTAAGCATTATTTCCTCCATAGGGGACTCTCTGTTTCTAGTTTCCATAGTAACCATAGTGTCATTAACTGCAGCTTCTGGGTGTGGGCCATTCTCCGGAGGAGTTATACAACTTCTTGTAGCTAGAGCTGGATCTTTTACAGGGTTTGAGGAAGGGCATTAGTCTTTGGCGTGCCCGTAACGACCACATTTTGAGCAGGCAATGTATAGGCCATCGTACTCAATGTGATAAGTGCTTCCATTTAGGCGAAATTGAGCCACGAGGGGCTTATTAAGTTCAATTTCTACGCAGACCCTTGCGAATCTGCCTCTTGATTTGCCTTTGGTGTTCTTGTCCGCTCGTATAGCTTTTCCAACCGAATTCCCAATTAGCATGAGGGCATCTTTTTGGTAAAACTAGAGAGGTAGCTCCGGAAACCTAGCCCATACTAATGTAGAGTCAACTGCTGCACTTGAAGGTACAAATGTTGGTGACCAAGTCCGAACAGTCAGATAATGCCCTTGGACCATCCAGGGTCCGTCTTGGATAACATGGTCCCTATCAGATTTCTTATCGAATGTAACTAGATGAAATCCATACCCAAGATCAATCATGTTAAAGCTGCCTTCCGTTTTCCATAACTCATTCGCACGATTCCGAAGGACTATGTAGCCCACATTCTTTCCCAGAATCTTGATAATTAGTGCATCTGCCCAAGCCCTAGACCACTCTTCCACAAGATCGGTATCAATCGTAATATCTGGGAAGCAAGGATTTCCCTCAACACAATCAATTCTTGCCTTACCTGTTAATCGGAGATCAGTCGGCGGTTTGCTGGGTTCAGACATGGGTTCTTCATTCAGGATGTCTCTGTAAGACCGATTTTGCGGAGGAGGAGCTGAGGGGATTTCGCCGGATGAATCAGGAGGGATGGGGGGCGGGCCAGGGTTAGGCTGTGGCGGTGGAACAGGGTTTCGTAAAGGGGGAGAGGAGGATGCATCGCGAGGGCTCTGCTAGGGTTTTATAGGAGTTAGTTGAGTCTAAGAAGTTAATTTTAAAAAAAATTGGTTTTAGAAGGTTTTTTTGTATTATTTTTATTCAATACTAACAAATTTATACTATCAGCTAGTCAAATCAACTAAAAAAAAATAATCAACTAATTAAAAAAATTTATACAATCAGTTACAACTATTTAACAAACAATGCCAAAAAAAAAAAAAGAAAAAAAAAAATACAATCAACTCATTCACCGCTGTATCTGTCATGTTTACAGGTCATTATGCAAACAAGATTATTCACACTCTTGCTAGAGCAGTCTTCTCTACGCCTGAACCTATGGATTGGTCTGGATTTCATTTTGCAAAAAATTGTATTTTGATTTTGTTTAAATGAATCTTCGTTTTGTTTAAATAAAAAAAATATAAGTTATGGATACCAAAAAAAAATAGAAGTTATAAATATATCAAAGTTTTTTTTTTTTTTTTTGATAGAATATATCAAAGTTAAAACCAAAAGATCATTGGGTTTTCCAAGCCACCATTACATCAGTTGTCCGCTTCCATAAAGGGCAAAAACGACAATTTATTATTGTCTTGGTATAGATAGATAGATAAATAACTAATTAATTCTTAAATAAGAAAAACAATTTAATTAAAAACAAGAACAAAAGTAAGGCATTGTTTGATAAATCACTTAATTGCTTAAATTAAAATGTTAAGCACTTATTTAATTTAAGTGTGTTTGATAACGGTTGTTTCTTCTCCACTTAAATTAGTTAATTAAGTTAAAAACCACTTATTTTGATAAGTCAAAATATTTAACTTAACATTTTAAGTTAAACATTATCAACTAATATTTTTATAAAAATTAAATCATTCAATACTTTTAGCACTTATAAAATTCAGCACTTAAAATTCAGTACTTATTTTTTCAGCACTTAATTTTCAGTTTTATCAAACAACACCTACTATACATAAATAAGAAGATAATAAATTAAAGGTAAATTCTAAAAAAAAACCTGGTGGTTTCATGGATTTCAAAAAAACTCTGTGATTTCATCAAATCTAACGGTTTCATGTTTTTTTTTTTTTTTAAAAACAAACCACATGACTTTTTTTTGAAGTCTATAAAACCATATGTTTTTTTTAGAATTTACCTAAATTAAATACTCTGGTTTGTAATTAATGAATTAAAATAAATTAAATACTCCTTTTAAAAAAATAAATTAAATACTCTATTGTTGAATTAATTAATTAATTAAAAATATATTAAATAAATAATACTAATAATTTGTATTTGGTGGATTATATCTGTACTTGGACGGCGGCGTACAAATTTTTCTACAAAAAGGTAGGTACGTATTCCTTGCGAAAATGGTAACACAAAGTATAAATATTTCTTAAATCAAGAAAAAAAATAAAAAAAGAAAAGATAAAATAAAATAATAAGCCCTTTGTCGTATTTGAGCTTTCCTAACCAATTGGGTTTTAGGTTTACACACTTCTCGAAGTTCATCAGCGTCTTGTGAGACCCACACGTGCCTGTTATCCACTAAAATTAAAACCCCATCTCTACGTGACTCAGAGGAGCGTGCATTACACCCTTTGCTTTCCTTTGCCCTCCGCTATAAATTAATCTACGCGGAGCAGACCTCGTCTTTTGACCTGACTTTCAGCATGGTCCACAGTGTCCTTCACGCGCAAAGCAACGAGTTTTTATTGAGTGTAACTTATTTCTGGTCACGCGAAACCGTGTGTGGGAGGTAATGTGCACGTGACACTAGATAAATCAGATGTATTTAGGTGCACTGTATAGTTTCTTGCAGATCATGAAGGATGGATGAGTGAGAACTTACTTATAGGTTGGGGTGTGAATATGGGTTCACGGATTGTAAACGTGTCGTGTCGACTTACTCATGTGGCCTATTTATCCCAATCCTGATCCAATCCATTTAATAAATGGGTCGACTCGGCACGATTCGTTTAAGAAGCGGGTTAAACGTATCAACCTGGCTAACTCATTTAATTTTGCAACTCCATACTAAAAAAAATATTCAACTAAACAAAATGAAAAAGAAAATATTGCATATGAAAAAATAAAATCCAATATAAACTAACAAAACAAATTCAACAACATAACATCAAAAGTCTAAAATCCAAAACTTACAAACAAAATAAAAAAATTCAATTCCAAATAACAAATAAACTAAAACATTCCATTCAACTTAAACAACAACAAAATTAGTATCTTGTTCATTAGTCTTTGATTCAATGCATTCCAACTGAGTCATCAATTTCTTTCAACCCATCCTGAACTATTAAATTTAGAATGTGAGCAGAGCATCTCATATGAAAAAAATCTTCACGGTTTAATAGACCACCCTTGCTATTCAATAAATTTTTCAACAAGTCCACACATGTATCATTTAAACTTGCATTATCTAAAGTGAGTGAAAAAATCTTACCATCAATTTTCCAACTACACAAGAAATTGTGAATTTGTTCACACAGAGCTACACCATTATGTGGAGGAGGCAAATAACAAAAGTTTAAAATTCTCTATTGGATATTCCAATCTTTATCAATAAAATGTCCGGTTAAACAGATATACACATCTGTTGGTGCTACTGACGAATCTTTGTGCAAAGAATTTAGCCAACAGATGCAAACTGAGTTTGAGATGTCCATGATGGGTGAACTCAACTTCTTCCTTGGACTTCAAATCAAGCAAGGTAAGAATGGAATCTTTATAAGTCAGTCTAAGTACACCAAGGAAATGTTAAAGAAATTCAGCATGGTAGATTGCAAACCAATATCAACCCCCATGGGTACTGATACTGTCCTATGCAAGGATGAGAAGAGTAAGTCAGTTGATAGTAAACTCTATCGAGGTATGATAGGTTCTTTACTCTATCTCACTGCTAGTCGATCTGATATTCAGTACTCATCAAGCTGACCCCAGGGAATCTCATCTAACTGCTGTAAAAAGAATTTTTCGATACTTGCAAAGCTCAGTTGATGTAGGTCTATGGTATCCAACTTCAAATGACTTCACACTCATTGGATATACTGATGTTGACTATGGACGAGATAAGCTAGAACGAAAGAGTACTTCGGGAGGATGTCATTTCCTCGGAAGCTGTCTAGTATCTTGGTTCAGCAAGAAGCAATCATCCGTAGCTCTGTCTACAACCGAAGCTGAGTACGTGGCTGCTGGAAGCTGTGTTGCACAAGTCCTATGGATAAAGCAACAACTTGAGGATTATGGAGTCAAAACAAAGACAATAGAGATCAAATGTGACAACAAAAGTGCCATTGATCTATCTAAGAATCCAGTCCAACACAGCAGGATGAAACATGTTAGCATAAGGCATCACTTCATCAGAGACCACGTACTAAAAGATGAGATCAAGCTGACCTATGTGCCAACCAACAATTAGAAGTTAGACATATCCTACTAGAAGTTGACTCAACAAAAGACTTACTTGTGGCTAGAGACTGAAGCGTTCACCGGATGTCAATGAAGAGAGGCGGGCAGCACAAATTGTTAGGGAAAGAAAGTTGAAAACCTAACGTGTTCTGTAATCTGCATATATATATATATATATATATATATTAAAAATTAAAATTACTTTAATTTCCATAAAACTTTTTTTATATTTACATGATATATGGGTTAGATGGGTTCGCGGATTGGGTTGACACGAGCCATAGACTCGTCTAAATTATACGGGTTACAATGAATTCACGAGTCAACCCGCGACCCGACCCGTTTATTTTACGTGTGTTGCCCCAAAATAAATAAATTTTATTTTTATGTATATAGAAAGCTTGGGTTTAATTTTAGGGTATAGTTTATATTTTTTCTAGAAAAATAACAATGATGAATGGAAAATAAATAAATATATATATATATATATATATATATATATATATATATATATATATATATGTAAACTAACCTCCAGCTCGGCGAGCTGGAAGTCAGCACGGCAAACGAGAGATCAGTCCTCGCCCGAAGCCCGTTTCGGTCCACCCGACTTCTCCAAACGCACCCGAACACAACCACGAGCTAACCTACGAAGCCTGGCTCATCCCCACATCTAGGCCCAAGCCTTAAAATTCTCTCTAACCACAAGGTAGTGGGGTGAGGTGGCATGGAAGTTAGTGGTAGTTGGTGGAAGTTGAGGAAGTTGGTGATGTGGCAAGTTAGTGGGCAAAGTTAGAGAGAAAAATAAGGGTTAGTTGATATTTAATTACCAAAATTCCATTCCAAAAAACTATAAATAGACCCTCCCACACTCAACATAAACACACACTCATTCACACACAAAACCCCCCCTCTCAAAGCTCCAATGCTTAATCTCTAGTTCCTTTTGTTCTTAGCTCTTCAAGTTCTTCCTTTCGTTCTTCATTTTTCTTAGCTTCAATTCCTTCTTTAGCTCTTCTTTAGCCACAATTCAAGTTCCAATAGCCTATTTCCAAGTTTTTTCAATTCAATTTAACAATTTCCCAAGCCTTTAATTTGTTCAATCCTTAGCTAGAATTCTATTTTCAACTCAGTTTTCCAGATTCGTCCAACTATTTTCAAAGCCCGATTTCGTCCTTTTAAAGTCATTTTTTGCTTTCAATTCCTTCGACAAAGTTGTTCCCGACGTCCTGAAGTTCAATCTGGTGTATTTATTTTCCCAATTCCGTGCCCAGAAACCGTAGTTACAATCCAGTCTTTGCAGCCCAAATTCTTGTAGTTGTTCTGTTTCCAGTTTTTTTCAGATTCGTCCAATTGTTTTCAAGACTCAATTTCGTCCATTTAAAATCCGTTTTTGCTGTCGATCCCTTATAGAAGTTTGTTCCTGGCGTCCTGAAGTTAAGTTTAGCCTACTTATTCATCTAATTCCGTGTTTCTAAGCATTCAAACGAGCCTACCGAAGTTGAAGATTAAATCTGCCCCATTTGCCTACCATACGTTTAGTCATTGCAAAGAGTACATACCGTACGGGCCCAACCGGATGCAGCTCTCCGAAAACCTCGTACCAACACCAAAATTCAACGTCAATCCGAGATAGCTATTATGGCTCCGAGTTTGTTGTTGAATTTTAATTTATTTTATCGCATTTCAATTCTTTGTATTGATTTGTTTATTCTAATTCAATTGATTACCTATATGTTTAATATAGAGATTTTTCGTTCATTTCATTTTTAATGCTTACTTTGAACATATGTATTCAAACACTTATTCATATCAATAAATACCAATTTTTCCAAATCTCGTGTCAATTTCGCACTTTAAATTCTTTATTTTACACAACTTCAATTTACCCGCATTAGCTTAAATAAAAAAATTGATTTATCTAGCAAAGTTTCTATAACGGCGCTAGAGACCCAAGAGGGACTTTTTCAATCCTTGCGTCCTTCGCCAATCGCCTCGTTTAGATTTCAAATTTTGGTGCGCAAATTCCATAAACTTAACCATTTTAATTGAGAAATAATCTTCTCTGGCACGCCCGCATCTTAACCACACGTGGCAAGGTTGAAATTAGCATGTTCGCAAAATAACGCTAATAATTTTTGGCACGCCCAGTGGGACTTTTTCTTTAGCCTTCACCAAAAATTGAATACCCAGCACACACATTTTTTTCTTCACACTCGTTATCCCACTTCCACTTTACCAAAATTTATTAGCTAACGCTAACAATTTTTGGCACGCCCAGTGGGACCTATTTTTAAGCTTTG
Source organism: Euphorbia lathyris (assembly GCF_963576675.1). Taxonomy (NCBI): domain Eukaryota; kingdom Viridiplantae; phylum Streptophyta; class Magnoliopsida; order Malpighiales; family Euphorbiaceae; genus Euphorbia; species Euphorbia lathyris. The sequence goes on along the minus strand of NC_088910.1, from coordinate 20,476,440 downwards.
CCAAAAAATTTCAATACCGTTTTTTACTCATTTTTTCGTCACGATTCATTTTGTTTTTTCTCTCACACTCAGCTTTTCAATTTAGTTTATTATTATTCCATGCTCTTACTTTATGCAATTTTATTCGCTTTATTTTCATAATAAATTTGATTTAATCATTTTTTCTATTATTCACGGAGAATGCCTCTGAATATCAATAGGTGCAAAGCAATCAAACCATGACGAGCACAACATACGAAAATGCAAGGGATGCTACGATACCAGTGTATTTTGGTGGTTTCAATCGAGATCGACATTTTACAATAAGTACAACCGGATTGTGGATCCATTGGTACACTGTCTTTAGATGCTACGACGATGGCTATATTCAGTTTATTCATAGCGACGAACATAACATTGACTGCAAGTGTTGTGCTTACGTTCAAACCGCGTCATTCTATGATGATTAATATGGTTGCTATGTGGAGCAAGTCCAGGAGTCCCATAAAAATCCACATAGTCCTGATTATATTGAAGTATGGGAGCATCTACGGATGAGTAATCCTCATTGCCGAAATAATTATATTTGCAATTATAGGGATGAAAACCTCCATTTTCATCGTCCGTGTCGGCAATCTTGCTTTGAAAGAAGTACGGTCATAGCTCCAATCGAGCATAAGACATATGAAAATGTTGTGTGCTCTAATATGATTTATGACCAAAATTCTTTCAAGGATTCTAGTCGTGTGGCAGAGGTGGAAGCAGCCCAAGTTGTTGAGGATGATGGAGAAATCAAATCATTGCTTATGGAGGAGAACCAATCAAAGGACGATGAATATCAACGATTTTTGGATCAACTCGAGAAACAGACGACTAATATAGCAGCTTCTTTCAGAGCCTGCATTGAAGGCTGTATCGGCGCCATCCAAGATGGAGTACTTCACCACAATACAAAGTTAGAGGCATTTCCCACACGCCCGACTCTTCCAAAAATGAAGATTCCTAACGGTGAGACGGCAATAGAAAGTCAAGAGGATGGAGACAATCCCTATGACTATGATTCTAAGTCCATACAAGAGGATGATGCCACTTCCAATGATTTTGATTCAGGGGGCATCCACGAAACTCCTATAGAAATTCAAGAAGAAGAAGGAGATGTTTTTAAGAGCTACGACTCAGAATCTAACGAAGTGGATGATGTTGTGTCTAGTGATCTTGATTCGGGGGGCAACATAGAGGAAGCAACTCAACAAGAACCCACTCTAGAAGTATTGCCCATATATGCAAATCCCCAAAGATCAATGGGATTTTTATGGAGCCTCGACATGAATGAGAAGGAGGTTGTGCAAACCCAAGACGAGGATGAAGATGTATCTCATTACCTCAATTCAGGTTTCAGCCAGGAGGATGATGACCTATCAGATACTCCAAACTCGGGGGGAATCCACGAAGCACCTGCAGAAATTCAAGAAGATGAGAAAGATATTTCTAGGAGCTATGTTTCAGAATCCAGCGAAGAGGATGATGTGATGTCCAATGATCTTGATTCAAGGGGTAGCAAAGAGGAAACAATTCAGCAAGAACCCACCCTAGATGTATTTCCCATATATGCAAATCCCCCAAAGTCAATGGAATTTCCATGGAGTCCTGACGCGAACAAGAAAACAGTTGAAAAATCCCAGGAAGAGGATGAAGATATATCTCATGATCTCAATTCGGATTTCAGTCGGGAGGGTGATGACACATCAAGCATTTCTAACTCGGGGGGCATCCACGAAGCACCTGTAGAAATTCAAAAAGATGAGGAAAATGTTTCTTAGAGCCATGATTCAGAATCCAGTCAAGAGGATGAGGTATCCAACCCGGGGGGCATCCAACAGGAAGAGGTTCAACAAGATTTTATTCTAGAAGAAGCTCTCACTCTTGTGAAGTCTTTAAAATCAAAAGATTTTGTGACGGACCCTGATATCGAAGAAGAAGAAGCTTTAGACACACAAGAAGAGGATGCAGATATTTTCTACGACTGCAATTCGCAAGTCAATCGGGATGAAGAAAACTTCTATGATCATAGTTTGGGGGGCAGACAATATCAAGAGATTGATCGAGAATCCACCTCGGAAATACTTCCAACTACCCTTCCGACAATTCGTGCTTTTCTAGAACCTATGATCAGTACGGAATTTGTTAACTCAAATAGAAGATCAAGTTTGCAATCCATGATTCTACTTGTCATCAGTCTACTTCAGTTGTCCTACCATCCATACAAGTCACAAGGTTTTTACTTCTTAACCGTGTTTATTCATTTAGACTGTAGTTTACAAATACTTTTTATTATGCGGAAAGAGAGTCATGAAAATAAGAGTCTAGACATGGAAACTCATATCCCTCTTGTAGAGATGTTACTGAGCATTTTATTGTATGAGGTGATAACATAATGTTGTACTTACAACGTAGCTCATAATTCGTGGCCAAAATAAGTTGGCGTTTTTGCCAGCACAAAAAAAAAATCAGAAAACAAAATACAAGTACTTTCGTTATTTCTCCCTTAACAAGGATAACCTTTAATTCTAGGTACAAGTTCATAATCTTCCAATCCTAGTTTCTCAAATTCAGTTCAAAAGATCAGTCAAATTCATATCTTCCAATAATTTTTTCTCCAAGTCTATTCTATATAATTGGCATCTGATCATTCAAATATATTAGTTTAAGTCTAATACGCGATTCCTAATCATTGATTTTGATTAATTTTACTCATCCCATAACCTGCCATTGTCATCTTCTTCATTTGGTTCGAGCTCTAACTCACAAATCGGAACACTCAATTATTACCCTTTCTGAATCGTATTTTCAATCTGTTAGTTGATTCCAGTTAATTAAAATACCCAGAACCAAGCTTTTGGTAATTATCGATCTCAAGATCATAATTTCCATCAAACAACTGTTCTGGTTAGCCATTTTTTTTCCAAAATTGATTTCATCCGCCATGAGCCACATTTTCCTTCAAAACCAATCTCAATCTCTTCGTTGATATCCAAATTATAACTCTCAGCTTTGGTTTTGTTCAAAACGATTTCCTATGACCTCAATTTTCTCATTCGAAATCACCCTATTGTCATTTGATTTTTCTTACATCAGATAACTCGTGTTTTTATTTTTCAATTAATTGGTAAAATTTCATTTGAGTCCAAATTTTAAAATGATTCCGACACGTCCAATTTCTACGTCCAATTCAACTAATTCCAATCTGATTATTCTAGAAGTCCATTTAGCTTAGATAAACATTATACGCTCCTCAATTCAAGGCAATCGTGTCCAAATTAATTTTCATCATCATCATAGTTTCAAGTTATTTTATTTTCCATTAATCTGAAACCCTTCAAGCCATTTCCTTTTCAAAAGCAATCTCTGATTCTAAGGTATCAATTATCTCAGAACCAAGCTTTTGGTATTTATTTGATCTCAATCAAATTTAATCCCATCAAACAACTATTCTGAACAACTATTTCCTTAAATTTATTCTGACCACTAAGACCATTCATCGGTCACGAGTTCAAGTTTGTTATTTTTGCATAATTATCTCGATTAATTTCGTCGTACATATTGCTTTGTTTTGTTTAAATTACGTTTTCAAGTTGTAATTTTCCCGCTTTATTTCTCACATTTTCACAAAAAAATTAAAAAAAAAAATTAAAAAAAATCTATGAGCCCAAACGAGGCTCTTATAAAAAAACGGAGCAAAATAAAAATAAAAATAAAAGAAAAAATATAAAAAAAAAAGGTTCAGAAATCCTAAATACATTCTTTTGTGTATAAATTTTCAATCCTAGTCAATTTATACACAAAAGAGGGGGGCAATTGTTGGCCCAAAATAAATAAATTTTATTTTTATGTATATAGAAAGCTTGGGTTTAATTTTAGGGTATAGTTTATATTTTTTCTAGAAAAATAACAATGATGAATGGAAAATAAAAATAAATATATATATATATATATGTAAACTAACCTCCAGCTCGGCGAGCTGGAAGTCAGCACGGCAAACGAGAGATCAGTCCTCGCCCGAAGCCCGTTTCGGTCCACCCGACTTCTCCAAACGCACCCGAACACAACCACGAGCTAACCTACGAAGCCTGGTCCATCCTCACATCTAGGCCCAAGCCTTAAAATTCTCTCTAACCACAAGGTAGTGGGGTGAGGTGGCATGAAAGTTAGTGGTAGTTGGTGGAAGTTGAGGAAGTTGGTGATGTGGCAAGTTAGTGGGCAAAGTTAGAGAGAAAAATAAGGGTTAGTTGATATTTAATTACCAAAATGCCATTCCAAAAAACTATAAATAGACCCTCCCACACTCAACATAAACACACACTCATTCACACACAAAACCCCCTCTTAAAGCTCCAATGCTTAATCTCTAGTTCCTTTTGTTCTTAGCTCTTCAAGTTCTTCAAGTTCTTCCTTTCGTTCTTCATTTTTCTTACCTTCAATTCCTTCTTTAGCTCTCCTTTAGCCATAATTCAAGTTCCAATAGCCTATTTCCAAGTTTTTTCAATTCAATTTAACAATTTCCCAAGCCTTTAATTTGTTCAATCCTTAGCTAGAATTCTATTTTCAACTCAGTTTTCCAGATTCGTCCAACTATTTTGAAAGCCCGATTTCGTCCGTTTAAAGTCATTTTTTGCTTTCAATTCCTTCGACAAAGTTGTTTCCGACGTCCTGAAATTCAATCTGGTGTATTTATTTTCCCAATTCCGTGCCCAGAAACCGTAGTTAAAATCCAGTCTTTGCAGCCCAAATTCTTGTAGTTGTTCTGTTTCCAGTTTTTTCCAGATTCGTCCAATTGTTTTCAAGACTCAATTTCGTCCATTTAAAATCCGTTTTTGCCGTCGATCCCTTATAGAAGTTTGTTCCTGGCGTCCTGAAGTTAAGTTTAGCCTACTTATTCATCTAATTCCGTGTCTCTAAGCATCCAAACGAGCCTACCGAAGTTGAAGATTAAATCTGCCCCATTTGCCTACCATACGTTTAGTCATTGCAAAGAGTACATACCGTACGGGCCCGACCGGATGCAGCTCTCCGAGAACCTCGCACCAACACCAAAATTCAACGTTAATCCGAGATAGCTATTGTGGCTCCGAGTTTGTTGTTGAATTTTAATTTATTTTATCGCATTTCAATTCTTTGTATTGATTTGTTTATTCTAATTCAATTGATTACCTATATGTTTAATATAGAGATTTTCAATTGTAGTTCATTTCATTTTTAATGCTTACTTTGAACATATGTATTCAAACACTTATTCATATCAATAAATACCAATTTTCCCAAATCTCGTGTCAATTTCGCACTTTAAATTCTTTATTTTACACAACTTCAATTTACCCGCATTAGCTTAAATAAAAAAATTGATTTATCTAGCAAAGTTTCTATAACGGCGCTAGAGACTCAAGAGGGACTTTTTCAATCCTTCGCCAATCGCCTAGTTTAGATTTCAAGTTTTGGCGCGCAAATTCCATAAACTTAACCATTTTAATTGAGAAATAATCTTCTCTGGCACGCCCGCATCTTAACCACACGTGGCAAGGTTGAAATTAGCATGTTCGCAAAATAACGCTAACAACGTGTTAGGCGTGTCGACCCATTTATGATCCAAACCCATTTATCTCAACCCTAATTCGTTTAATTTCCGTGTTACACGAATCGTGTTATCGTGTTGTGACCCATATTGACAGCCCTACTTATAGGATGTAAACGGTATGGGGGCGTTTCCCATCCCGTCCCTCGACTAGTTGGGAATTCTCCATTCCCATCCTTACGAGTTAAACGGGGATATATTTATCTTCATTCCCATTCCTATAAGGATACTCATTCCCGTTTATAGATGTTCAAAAGAACTTTTTTTCTCATTTTCTATTCTTTGTTCCCGCGAGAATCATCATTTATGTTTTAAAAAAATCAATATACTAAAACTTTTAAAAAATACCAAAAATCAATAATCACTCTAAAAAAAATTATGTTTTTATAACATTGAAAGTAAAGTATTCTGTGTTTAGGTTAGGAGAAATAAAAATATATAGGAAAAATACTTTATTTAGTCTATGGCTAATATTTTTTTATCCCATTTAATATTTTTTTTGAAAGATAAGTCCATTTAATTTAATTTAAAAGTTATAAATTATAATATTTAAAGTATAAATTTAATTATCACATAGAATAATTGAAGATCCATTAGAGATTAACGGGCGGGTTGGAGATCCCCGTGGGGCAGGGATACCATTCCCCATCCCCGCCCCGCCCTTGTTACGGTGGAAAAATAGTATCCCCATTCCCGTTCTATGAGGATTCTTATCGGTGATTCTCCGTCCCCATCGGGGTAGTCACCGCGCCATTTGCATCCCTACTTGCTTATATATCAAAATACTTTTTATTAAAGGAAAAAAAAAAGTCCACGAGAAGAGTATATTGCTTTAAGAAATAGTTTCTTCAAAGTATTTATAATTGTAATTTCATAAACTATAGTTTGAGGTTATTTGAAAATGTTGATTGCTGTTAAAGGGAGTTTTCAATATCTAAATGCAACAATTGAAGTGCTTATAAATGAACTGTTGTATTTTTTATTGTAAAAACAAGGATGGTGTTTGTCAAAATTTACAAAATTGATGATTTTTGACATTCCAAATTTGATCGTTAATGATTTCAAAATAAAAAATTTCAAGAATTAAAGTTATTTAGTATCATATTTACTATAAACCATATTTTTTATTTTTCAAAATCATCGATTTTGAAATTTTCTCTCTATAATCATTAAGTTTCTCTCTTCTCACCAAATAACAAAAGTCAATAATAGTCATAGTCAATAGTCAACATGTGTAAATTTAATAACCACCTTGTCCTTCAAATGGTGTTGAGACTTACCGAGGCATAAAAAGGAGTGAGGATGATTATTCATCAACATAAGGTACTTCCTGCATTTTATGAAGCTTGTTCTATATTAACATTGGAGGAGGTGGGTCCGGTTGTGAAACTGACAACTATTCGGACTGTGTTTTCACTGGCTTTGTCAAAGAAGTGGTATATACATCAACTTTTGGAATTTTGAGATCGCAAATATCCAGATTATGTATGTCTGATGAAGAAGTTATTATAAAGTCTTAAGCAGGTCCTCGTGCACGATACACACGGTTTGCAAATTTTTTGTGTTCTATTGGCTTCTCTAAAAGTAGGTTGGATAATTCATTATTTATTTATTTATCACAAGGGGTTTGACATGGCATAAATTTTACTTTATTGTTGTAGGATATTAACCAGTTGTAAATGAATTGCTCATTATCGTTTGTTTTATAAGATATAGTATGTTTAACTATATAAAGACATTTATCTTTTATCAGAACTAATTAAGCTAAATAAAGAAATTCCGAACTTTATTTAAGTGATCATAAAGTATTCATAGAAGCATGAAGTGGGACAGAACTTTATAATAAATTGATAAACTGAAAACAACCCCAAGTCAAGTAATGTGTTTATGAGATTAACATAATACTGTTAAGACTTGCATGTAATAATGTCTTAACAAAGAGCTGATCTCACAAGATTTAGGTATTCAGATATCTAGGTAGTTACGTGGATCCGGTGAAGGAGTTCATTAGGATTGGGGACTCAACCTGAGATAACAGGATGAATGAATTTATCTAATGTCACATGTTTCATCTCAAATGGTATTAGTAGGTATAAGTAATCCTCAAACTCAAATAAATATTAGTTAGTGATTCTAAATTATGGAGTGTGATGCTTTAGTTCTGGACGAGCACGATCCACTACAGGGGGCCCTGGGGTGTGTGAGAGCAGAGTTGGGTATCACATAAGTAATTGCAGAGTAGTTAATGTTAGATTGAGCATTCGCCACTCCTGATAGATAAGAGATATATCCATGGGTCTCTTGTGGAAGAATTAATTGGAAATCCTTACAAGGTGATATGATTAAGAGTAGAAATGAAGATTTCACTTAACATATCTATTCAGAGTTAATTCTACCTGAACAAGTAAAATAGACGTCTCATTATATGTAACTTGAAGGATCAAATTATACTGGACCTAATGCTGAAAGGTAAATATCAGAATCAACCTGACTTCTTATCGTTTTAGGGGAATGTGACGATTCTGATAAAACAGCTTGCGCACTCATTTCGTTATATGTTTAGGTTAAATTGGTTTGGTTAAATTAATTTAAGTAAACATATACGACTAGTTGCGGTAAGAACCTAATGGGTCACACACAGAATTAAGAGCGGAGGATGGAATAGTAATTTAAAGAGAGAGAAACCAAGGGTGCCGAAATTTATAATATATTAATTAGATGAATTAATTGATTTATTTAGATAAATATATAGGTTATATTTATGGTTAAATCAATTAAAAGTATAATGTTAATTAAATAGTATAATGTGATTATACATCTATATCATTATTATCCTAAATTAATTAATTATTATAATAATTATAAAAAAATTAATTATTCTAATGAGATTAGGATAGTATTGATTAAATATAATTATATTTGATATGGCTAATATTTGATAAATATATTTTATTATCTAATTAGAAAACATAATGTGGTTAGGAATCTAATTAACTAAACATAATGGGATTAGGATTCAATAAATTAAAGACTATAAATAGACCTCCTAGCCTATAAAAATTCACCAACACTAATAGAGAAATAGGATTTATTCTCGTCTCTTATTCGACAAATTATCTCGTTCGTTCCATTCGTTTATTAATTCATGTGGATACCGTTAGAGGCAATCTACAATTGATTGTTATTTTGGTTGATTACTAACGTTTCAGTTTTGTTTTTGTTTTTGTTCGTGATTGATGTGATATCCACGTGGACACTTCGTTTGCAACGGTAGATAGTTCGTCAACTAAGGTACATATGTTTAATCCATCTTTATATGAAATAACGATTAACGGATCTTGAGAAAATGGAAATAGATACAATTTTATAGTTCCGTTGTGTCTAGACTTGTCTAATTTCTCTTCAATTATCACAGTCTCGCAAGTACTTTACAGTATCTTACCTTCATGAGACCAGATATATCATATGTTGTACAATAGATCTTCTTACATATGGATGCCCCGATGGATGGACATATGCATACACTTAAGCGAAGTATACATTATATTCATGGTACCTTAGATTTTGGTTTGCATCTCTGCCAGTCTTCTTGTCACAGATTTGGTGTCATATACTGCTGCATATTAGGGTGGGTCCCGAAACTAGGCGTTCGACGTCTGGATATTGTGTATTTTTCGATGACAACTTGATTTCTTAGTCGGCCAAGCGACAACCTACATTGTCTCGGTCTAGTGTGGAGGCCGAATATAGGGGAGTAGCTAATGTTGTCTCGGAATCCTCCTAGATTTGAACTCTTCTTTTAGAACTGCATTGTTAGTATGTAAAGCAACTTTCATATTTTGTGATAATGTAAGTGTTATTTACCTTTTCGGTAATCCGATACAACATCAACGAGCCAAGCATATTGAAACGGACATACATTTTGTTCACGAAAAGGTTGCACGTGGGGAAGTTCATGTTTTACATGTTTCGCCCCGGTATTAGATTGCAGACATCTTCACAGAGAGTTTACCACATGTACTTTTTGAAGATTTTTGGGACAGTCGCAGCGTTCGTAAACGTCCCGCTTCGATTGCAGGGGGTGTATTAGAATATATGTAAATGTATTCTTAGATTGACTATGAGTTGTAAATATATTGTATATATATCAATAATGTAAATTTATTAGCTTTTTATTAACTTTTGTTACATCTTGTATAAATATTTAAAGCTAATCAGTAATAAAACACATAATACAAAAACAATTCTTTTAAGTATAATAATTTTTTTTTCTAAGAGACAGAGATAAAGCAGCATATCCTTGTATATCCACTTATATGAATTTAGTAGGAAATATAAATTTTTGAATTACAATAAAGGAGTTACAATATTGAAGAATTTGAGAATTATAACATGAAAGAAATAAAAAGTTTAAAAAATTACATTTATATAAGCATCATAATCTAAATCAACTTATTCATAATTAGACCTTGCCATGGGCCGATGAGTCCGCCTGCCCGACCCGAGCCCAGACCCATTTAGCCGGACCTGGACAAATAAAATTAATGTCAGACCCGGCCCGACCTAAGCCCGATTAAGCCCGCCTATTAAATGGGTGGGCTTGGGCTATGTAAATACCCGGCGGGCCCGGACCGGACCGGCCTGTTATATATATATATATATATATATATGTATTTATAAATTTAATTATATAAATTAAATGAGTCCATAAAAACCCTACATATATAAATTTTAAAATTTATAAATAATTATATAAGTAATCAGTATTTACAATTTACAATTAGTTTGCCTAAAACCCTACAATTAGTTTGTTATATTTTTCTAAGACTTATTAACTATTATGTTTATTATTTTTATTAAAAAAAGTTAGTATTTTATTTTAATTGATTTTTTTTTAATTTAGATATGGGCTTGGGCGGGCGGGCTTGGGATTCTTTTTTAGGCCCGAGTCCGACTATATTAGTGTGGGCTTGGGCTGGGCTTGGGCTTATCAGATTTGATCACAAGCCCGACAGGCCCGGTTCGAGCCCGGCCCGGCATGCCGAGGTCTATTCATAATATATATCCAAAAGTTGCCGCACAAATGTCCCAATACATATTAGTCTTATTAAATAGCTTGTACACATTTTTCTCCAAGTTGCAATTTCAATTTATATGTATACATTTCTATAATTAAATGAAGGTAGGAAGTCATGTCATGGGGTTTAACATCCAAACCTCTTTAATGTTTTATTACAAAAAGCTGAAATTTAAACATGAAGATTACAAAGTCGGTTTGTTTCAGCTGGTTTATTAGTTGTTTGGTGTTTGCTGCTGCTAATAAGTAGTAAATATTAGTTGTTTTTTCTGCAAAAAGTAGTTGTTTCGGTATATCAAACACTTTCTATCTCCCGTTTAGTATTGAAAGATAAAAAACAGTTCTGAAAATGGAAACAGACTGCACTAAGGGGATGTTTAGTTACTTCATTTTCTCATCATCATGTTTGTCTTTTCACTTCAAAAAGGAGACTTTTAAGTGTTTGGTTAGACATATCTTGTTCTGAAAAACAGTTTTTCATAAAAGCAGAGAATTTCTGTTTTTTGAAAAAACAGTCTTTTCTAACAGCAAATTGTAACAGCAAACAGCAGGTAAAACAAACGGACCTTAAAACAAACAAAAAGAAAAGATTAAAAAAAATGTGGTGGATATGTCTTAAGCCACTGTATATAAATATGAAAAAAGATATTAGCAACAAATTAAATAAAGGGGAGTCTAATTAACCTTAGGAATTAATTAATTGATCTAATCCACAAGAAATGTACAGCTAACAGCCAGCTCCCCAACTTCAACCAAATACTATATACAGATAACGTTCAGCATCAATTAATTTTTAATTTCATATAAAATGCAGTTATATATAATAATAATATTGTTAATATATGATAATGTCTTTTCTCAGGGGAAAAGCCTCAACAAGCAACAGCTAACCAGTATATAAATTACATACAAATTACCACGACTAAATTTAGAACCCGTTTGTTTCCATTTTTTCGAACTATTTTATATATTTTAATTCTAAATATGAGATAAAAAAAATGTTCGGTAGAATTTCAAAACAACTCTTTTTAGCAGAACAATCAACCAATATCTAATATCTATCAGCAATATTAAACAACAAACAGTTAACAGCAATAGAAAACAGAAAACATGAACATATGAATAAGAATCCTTAATACATCATCTGCCCATGAACTTATCCAAAAAGTTTGAGTGGTCCCCTGAACTTTCAAAATGTACCGATAACCATCTGAACTTGCAAAAAATGTTCAGTTAGCCCCCTAAACTTGTGTAAAATGTAATCAGTTGTAAAAAAAAAACAAGTTAAATGCGGAAGATATGTTGCATGTGTCTTAGAATGTTATTACATAATTCACAAAATAGATTAAAACATATTAAAAAAGATATTCTTACTTTCAACTATAAACTTTTTTCTTCTCTAATATTATAATCGCATACTGCCACTTTGGTCGTTTTGCCTTTTTAAGATGCGTTCAATATATCTTCTGCATTTAACTTACTTTTTGATAATTGAGTGATTAATTGATTACATTTTACGTAAGTTTCAGAGGGCTAACTGAACATTTTATACAAATTCAATGAGCTTTTGGAGAACTTTAAAAGTTCAGGAGACCAATCAAACTTTTTGGACAAGTTCAGAAGGTAAATGATGTATTAAGTCTTTAAAAACAAAAGACCATATATCCATAATACGGTTCAGATACCACTTTCAATAATGGATTCAGATACTACTTTCAATAATGAATGAAGGCTAACATATAAATGTTAGCCATGACAAACTTGACACTTCAATATTTGTGAAAGGATATCAATTTAGCCTCAAATTCCGTTATCTAAAACTAAATTGATACTATTTTATAAACGTTAGGACTAAATTATGTTATTATATATTAGAACTAAATTGATATTTTCTCAAAAACCTTAGTATTTATCTCATATTTTATAAAATTAACTGTATTAGTGATAGCTCAGTGTCTATGACCCAAAATCAATTCAAATTTTAGACATTCACTACAAGAAAACCGAGTATATGTGATAACAATTTAATTATCACACAAATTGTTGTAACAGAAAATCTATTATTTGTTACAATATTTTTTTAATTATCACAAAAATTAATTTTGTGATAAATTTTTTAAATTATCACAAATAAATATATGATTTTGTAACAACAATAATTTACTTGTGACTAAATTTTTCATGTGACAGTAAAAATTGTAACAAAAAGTATAAAATTTGTTACAACATATTTTTAATTGTCTAAAAATTATATTTGTGATAAGTTTAAATAAATCATCACAAATTATTTACTAATATCGTGATAATAAAATGTAATTGTCACTAATATATTTTTTTGTTACAATTAACAGTTATAACTAAATTTTTAAATATGTGACAATATATTTATAGTTATTAAAGATATGATTATGTGATAAAATAACAAATTATTTACTAATATTGTGACAATAAATTTTATTTATAATGAAATGCTACTTTTTTACAATTAATAATTATAAGGAAATTTTAAAAAAAACGTCTCATAAATTTTTAAGTGTGACAAATTAAACAAAATTATAACAACTAATTTATCAATCTTTACATTTTGTGGAAACAAAAATATTTTATTATTACGTAAGAATATGTGATAATCTATATAATTATAATTAGGTATATTATAATATCTAAAAAAAATTACCCACTAACCTCCCTTTTCTTTCTCTCTCACGATCTCTTTTGCTTCTCCACCACTAATTATTGCTAACCCCTTAACCCCTTCTCCACTAATTACTGCTAACTCCACTAACCACTAAATATATTATAACTAGTAAGGTTTGTTAATTATATTGAATTTATCTATGAAGAAGATGGAATTTCAATCATAAAGGAAGCATTCAATCAAGAAATTTCATAAAGGAAGCATTCAATCAAGAAATTACATTTTTCCCACACTTCCGATTTTTATAGACCCATTGCCAATGAACTATATATCTCTCTAAATATTTGTTATGTTTTGTTCTGTTTCGAGAGATATGTTTATAAATAAACAATTAATGTATTTCAGGCACTGAAGTATTTGGTGAGAGAAAGAATCCAGTTAGCTACAAAATTTGGTGTTGTTGTGAAGGGCTCAAGTTTTGTGAATGCTTCGATCAATGGCAAACCTGAATATGTTCGGGCTTGCTGTGAGGCTAGCAAGTCCTGATACAATAAGGAGAGCACATGTTGTTCATCCCATTATTGAAATAGAAATACTGATTAATTAGATCCAAATTTATTATGTTACTTAATTAGTTGTTGCTCATATTTTGGATTCACTATTTAGTTGAGGTAGATAATTTCAATGAAGCCAATGGCTTCAAGGGTTTATAAGGTTGTTAAGAAGAGAGGTGATTAGCAGAATATATTTGTAAAAGAGAATGTTTAGAAATTTTAATGTTGTCTGTATTGATGTTCTGAAGTTAATTACTAATAAAAATTTATTTAACAAAAAACAAAGTAGTCTCAATTTTTATATTTAGTTTATTTAATTTATAATTAAACTATTGTTAAAATAATCAACAAACTTAAATACATTATCGTATACTATGTTAATATATATATATATATATATAAAGTGTATATATAGAAAGTGTGAAAACAATTATTAACTAAACTTATAAATGAAACTAAATATGTAATTATTTAAATAAAATTATTATTATATTATAAATTTATATACGTTACAATAATATTTGACACAGATTATTTTTTCAGTGACAATTAATTAAAATTGTCATGCCATTTTAGTTTTAATTAAAAGACAATTTGTGACAATATATTATGTTTGTGATAATATTTTACTTGTTCAGTTACAAAAAAAGTTATTATAATTAAAATTAGTGTGACAATAAATTTATTATCACAAAAAATAATAATTTTTGTGACAATATTTTATTGTCATATTTGTCAAAAAGTATTAGCAACGGAGTTTTGCGTGACAACCCCCATGACAACTACTTATTGTCACATAAACTTTTATGTGACATTTTTTCAAGAGTTAGTGTCAATAATTATTGTCACAAACAACCTGATTTCTTGTAGTAATTCTATCATATTTCTTAATTAATACACTTAACCAATAAAGAAAAGATACATATCACATGAGAGATAATTAGTGTTAAAAATCAAAAGTGTATAAATATCACCAATTAATTATTAGGGATATTTTAACACCAATTTTAGGATTAAAAAAAAATTCTTCATGCTTTTAGTTTGAAGATAGCCTTTTCTTTACTTTGTTGTACTATAGTAGATTTGATAGTTTATTCTTTATTTATAGTTTTTTATTCTCCCTTTATGAATGATTGTGGTATGTCTCCATATATGAGTGTTATCATGTTTTATTTCATGGAAAACAGAAGAGTTTATCCTGGAAAAGAATATGATATCATCACATAAATCTGATCATTAAAAGATCATAAAATCATTGATAGAAAAAAAGACTATGAAACCGATTTTGGATGGAGAGTGTTTCTCGCCGTTGTGCCAAAGTCTACTATTACTTTATCATGATCTATGATATTGAAGATGCAGTTTTAAACTTCTCTGATGTATTTTTTTATTGTAATTTTTTAATTACTTATATCGATGTGTACTATTTTTCTTATGAATGAAACAATTATCATTCTTCGTGTAGTGCATTTCCTTCAAAATAATAAAATAATAGAGTGTATTATTCTAAAAGTATAATAGAATTTCTCTATGAATTTATTAAATTAGTGATTGATTAAATAGGTAGTAAGTTATTTTTGAATTGACACAAATTGTTTTGGTTTAAGTTAGAAATGATATTCTAACTCTGATATAAGGGTTAGGCAATGTTTACTTTGTTTTTTCCACCATTGGATGGTGATGAACTTTGACAAAGTAAACTCATCCAATGGTAGAAAAAACAAAGTAAAGCTTACTTTGTCAAAAACAAAATAAGCATATATAGAAGGCACTCTTATATAAATATTTAAAATTATATTGTTATAATTATTATATCTTATAATGTTTTTGTATGTCATTTTAATTAATAAAGATAGTAAAATTGTAATTATCACATGCAAACAGGACTCGAATTTTCCATAATTTTACATGTTATCTTTAATATGGATAATAAAAGGGTTAATACACATTTTTGCCTTTGTATTATCACGAAAAAACAGATATACCCTTATATCAAATAAACTCACAAAACTATCCTCGAATTTTCCACAACCCTACAATTATACCCTAATCTAATAGAGTTACTTATTTCACATAAACGACGTCTGTATCCCATTCTTTAAACGGCATAAACAACCAAATATTAATTTTTCTAGATTTCTAAGAACAACTTGAACTCCTCTTCTTCTTCCACCTTCTAAATCTCTCAGACATTAAAGCTTTTTTAGATGCTCTCATTCTTCTTGAACAAATCCGCCATTAATCCGTTCATTTTCTCATTTTCTTCTACCAGCTTCTCATGTATATTATTTTCTTTCCATTACTTCCTTCTTTCCCTTCATCTTTCTCAATTTCATCACCTGCATCTCAATTTCTTCTACTTCTTCCATGTGGCTAAAATCAGAAAACAGATTGAAAAAAACGATGTCGTGTTCCGTTGCCCGTCTGCAATTCTCCGGTTTCTCTCCGTCGTCGTCTCTGTTCTGCACCAAATCTTCCGTCATACTTCCTCCGTCGCCTGCTGAAACCTTAGCTCCAACACTAACTCATTTAAAATCATCACACTCTCCTTCATCCTCTATTTCACCATCCTCTCATGTATCTCCTTTGCGCCGGCGACTTCAGAAACCGCCTTCTCCTCTTCCTTCTTCTCCCTTGGTTTCTACCTCCGATTTTCACCCATCGGAACGATTTCGAAGAAGAAAAGGCATGCGAGGCTTCATATTCCAGATGTAGCAGTTGGTTTCACTGGTCAATTCACGCCTGCATATGAGAATCTGGAGATGGAGAGAGACGGATCTGGATATTTTGTGTACTGTAAAAAAGGGAGAGAATTTATGGAGGAGTTGATGTTCAAGGAGATTCTTATCTCGTAATCCTTTGATTTATTTTTCATTTAGAGCAAGAATTGCAGGGTTGTAAATAAGTTGGGATGAGAAAAACGATGTCGTGTTTCATTTAAAGCAAGAAACCAGAAGGAGATTCTCAATTGGGGATGACGCGGTTTATGTTAAATACCCAAATCTGTTACATTAGGGTATAATTGCAGGGTTATGGAAAATTTGAGGATAATTTTATAGATTTATTTGATATAAGTATATATCTGTTTTTCGTGATAATACAAGGACAAATATGTATATTAACCCATAATAAAATTATATGCGATTTATAAACACATTAATGAACCTAATATAATATTACTGGATTAAAAGTTTATTAAATAAATTTTAAGCCAAACTTTTGAATGACCACAGTTAATTTATTAATCTAAAAATTATATAAATATTTAAAAGTATTTCTATATATTTTTTTCATGTCACAATTAACCTAAATAGTAAAATTATATGATATCTCTAAACACTAATCCAATTCGATATTTTTTTAAGTTTAACTCGATAATATTTTACTGGACATGAACCATGTCAGACAATCACCATCCTTAGGGAGACCACTTATAAATTGAGTTGATATAATCAAATCATATATAGTGCTTAATAATTTTTTTTTTATATATAAAAGAACATATATAGTGGGTGCAATTGGAATCGCACAACATATTAGAGAAAACAAAACATTTCTGGGAAGTGGGAACATTAATTGTTTAATGTACCATGGATCTAAAGATTAGTGGGGATAATTATTTATTAATTAAATTAAATTAAATTAGTGGGAAATCTTCATAACTTTATTATGTTTTACGACATATGAATGGCTATTACACAATTGTTTCCAGCAAATCAAGATGGAGAAAATTAAGATTAATGTAATTTGTTTTACGACATAGGAACTTTTATGTGAGTAAACAAAGTATATAATTAAGATTAGTGGGATAATTTTATTAGTTAATTACTTCAAATCTTTATAACAGTGCGTATTATTGGTGTAACGCAATAAAATTATATTCATAAATATTAAATTATCATTTGTGGATGAGTTGCTTTATTTATTTATTTTGGGGGTGATTTTTAATTTTATGGTCTTATAAAAGGGTTACTTTGGTGGTGGGACAGCTGAGATTCTCGAACTTCTCTTTTTGTCCATTTAAATATCTCAAAATCCAAACATATAAACATTCATATAGACACACCCATCATAAATACCTAATCCTTATAAAATTTTAATGAAATTTATTTATTACAATAATGTTAGTAGGTGATATACATTACATATGAGATTTTAATATTTATTTATTTATCAAGCTGATGTGACAATTCATTAAATGGATTGTTAAATCATTTCTTGTGTTTGTTTCTATTTCTATTTTTTTTTTATTAATAGATAGAGATCAAAGTTAGTAGTTAATCATAGTAAAGAAGTAAATATATATCATAATATCATAATATAATAAAGAGAAAGAAAGTAAGTATTGCTAATTTATAAACTTTTAGTAGTGTGAAAATATAGTTAAGCCACGAGAGATTTTTGTTATGAGTTTCTCTTTCATTAGTGGACTTTCAAAAGTGGAGTGAGTCTTGCAAAGTGAAATTGGATACTTAGTTAAGCTTAGTCTGAAACATATATTTCTCGACCTTTTATCTTAATTGGACATTGATGTGAAAGTTTAATGCTCTATTCTTTCCATCTATCCCATTAATAGAGTCTTTTATAACCGTTAATATAAAAATTGACGGTTATCCATTGCGATGAAAATGTATATAGACCACTAATGAGTCGTCGAAATCTTTTCATATTAAATAGAACTCGGTTTATAAAGTATAAGAACTTTGTACCTTCATGTTTTTTGAATCGAAAGAAAGAAAACCTTCTTAAATTTAGGTTACGTTTCATTATATAGTTTTCTTTTGATTTATGATGCTTTCAATTTCTTTGATTGTGAACTCGTTAGGTCTCCATCATAAAGAAAAATCTTGGTTTTTCTCATTTTTTTTTATTATGAAATGTCCAAACTCTCTTCTTCTATTAGTTTTTGTTCTTAGTATTTTAGTATTTTCCCATTTTGGGTATTTTGGTATTTTCTTTACTTTCTGAATAAAGCTATATATAGTTCTTGTATTGGTATTTTGAATCCATACGAAAATTGAGTAATAGTGTTTGGCTATTTCTCTCCAAAAGTCTGTGTTTATCCTATTTCCTTTTCTACTGTTTTCACATGGTATCAGAGCCTGAGAAATCGATCTGATTATCATCGACTTACCGTTTTCATCCGCGACTGCGTCTTCTCCTCTCCTCTCGATCCAGTACTTCTTCTCTTCTTCTCTCGATCCAGTTCATCATGGATAATGATGATTTTCGCTCATTATCGCACAGGCGAGATCGATCTAGGTCAGATTCAACTCCTACCTCTAAACTTTTCCGATTAAATACAAATGATACACCTGGAGCTGTTCTCGTAAGTTCATCTTTAACTGGTGAGAATTATTTTGCTTGGAGTCACGCAATGCTTCTTGCGTTACGCGCAAAGAAGAAAATCGTGTTTGTACAACAAACCGATCTTGAACCAGATGTAGATTGTGAGGAATATGAAGCTTGGGATCAGGCTGACAGCATGGTGAAATAATGGATTCTCAATTCTATGAGTAAGGAGCTTGCAGAATCATTCTTCTATCCAACTACTTATCGATCTCTCTAGAATGAGCTTGAGAATCGATTTGGTACTTCTAATGGACCACAGTTATACAAGCTTGCTAAAGATCTCTCTACCTTTTGTCAAGGTAATCTACCAGTCTCAATCTATTTTACACAATTATCTCGTCTCTGGAATGAATTTGATCATCTTAGACCACCACCACTGTGTAAATGTGGAGCACATTCTAAAATGATGGCTCAATAAGAGGGCGATAGATTATTACAGTTTTTGCTTGGATTGAATGATGGATATGATAACGTAAAGAATCAAATTCTTCTTCTCGAGCCTCTTCCAGATCTTAACAAGGCATAATCTATGATTATGCAAGTTGAAAAACAGAGAGAAGTCAGTTCATCTCAACATCTTGAAATTGCCAATTTCAGTAAGAAGTCCAATTCACAAACTAATCGAAGATCTTTTCCTTCTACTGGATTTAGCACAGCCAGTTCCACTCCTGCATATAGCACATGATCAAATTCTAACTCTCAGAAGAAAGATTTTGTGCGAAAAGAAGACATGTATTATGATCATTGTGATCTAACAAGACATACAAGAGAGACTTGTTTTCGACTTACTGGTTATCCAGATTGGTACAATGCAAACTTCAAGAAGGATGGGAAGAAGAAGGGGAAATCTGATGAAGCTCATTGTGCTGCATCTATGGAGCCATCTACAGATATCTCTGGAGGAGATGTTTCCCCTCAATTTGCTTCATATATTGATTCTGCAATTTGAAATCGCTAAAATCTCAACAAAATTCCTCTGTGCAAGATGTTTTTACACCATTTGCAGATGTAGTTGGTATGTTTCCTAACTCAACTATTAACGTAGACTGGATTATGGATAGTGGAGCAACATCACATATGAGTGGATGTTTGCATTTGTTTTCCTCTGTGTCTAAGCTAGCTAATCTTAAGTCTGTGCATCTTCCTAATGGGCATAGTGTTATGGTTGATACAGTTGGTATAATCTCTTTTACACAGACTTTTAAGCTACATAATGTCTTTTACATTCCTGCTTTTAAGTACAATCGGATGTCTGTTGGTCAGTTATTGACTCGGGCTAAGGTGACAGTCCAATTTCATATTGATCATTGTGTCTTACAGTCCTCTTCTACTGGCTCCAATCTAGCTATATGATCATTTTCAAATGGACTGTATCACATATCTGCAGAGTCATTCTCTAAACTGACTCTACAAAATTATGTTTCTCCCTCTTCTCAATGTAATGCTGTTTCTCAACCGCCAATTCTACCACAAGACCTATGGCACCAGAGGTTAGGACATCCATCCCGTGCTCTTTTGCCTCATATTCAAGAGATTCCTTTTTACCCTGAGTCTCATTCATGTCATGTGTGTCCCTTAGCAAAGCAGAAAAGGATGTCATTTCCCATTAGCCATATCTCTACCCAAACGAAACTAGATATGTTACATATGGATTTATGGGGCCCTTATCTTAAAACCTCATTGACTGGTGCAAATTATTTCCTTACCATAGTCGATGATCGTACTAGGTTCACTTGGTTGATTCTCCTTCAAAATAAATCACATGTATCATTTGCTATTGAAAAATTCTTAAACATGGTTTATACTCAATTCTCTAGTTCAGTCAAGGTTATTAGGACTGATAATGGTAAAGAATTTTTCAAACACATCCTAGCTGTTGCCAGAGCTTTTCTCTTTCAAGCTTCAATGCCCATTCTGTTTTGGGGAGAAGCAGTTACTATGGCTGCTCATTTAATCAACTTTCTTCCTAGTAAACTTCTAAAATGGTCCACTCCTTATGCTCAATTCTATTCTACATCACCACCTTACCATATTCTGAAGGTTTTTAGATGTCAATGTTTCCATACTGTCACTCATCACAAATCAAAATTAGAGCCCAAGGCTAGTGAAGGGGTTTTTCTAGGGTATCCGGTGAATCAAAAGGGATATAAAATATGGGATCTTACTCAAGAAAAACTCAAAGTGTCTAGGGATGTCATGTTTTATGAACAAATATTCCCCTATTCTATTCTCAAAATATCTTCATCCTCTTCCGAGGTTCCTCTTCCTTGTCCCATTGATGATCCCATCTTACTTAATTCTATATCTGTTCCACCACCACTACCACAACAATCTTCAATTCCCTCACAGTATATCCTTACTGATGATTCAGTTCTTTCTTCTCCTAATCCTGCCGTTACAGAACCTACTTCTCCATGTCTTCCTGCTGTCATAGAACATAGTCTTTCTCCTATCTCTGATCGTCAAAGACCGCTAAGGCAACACAGGAAGCCAGCTTGGCTAAATGATTTCGTTTCTAATGTTAATCTTCAGTCCTCCTCTTATCCATATTTCTCACCTCTTCCTTCCTATACTGTACCTCACATGGCTTTTTTGATCAATCTATATCAACTTAAAGAACCCAAAAATTATGACGAGGCTAAAACTAATCCCCTATGGGTTGAAGCTATGCATAAAGAATTATCAGCCCTTGAAGATAACGGTACTTGCCTCCGAACTACTCTTCCTCCTTCAAAAAAGGCCATTGCGAGCAGATGGATTTTTAAAATTAAGTACAAGCCTAATGGAGAAGTAGAGAGGTTCAAAGCACGGCTTGTGGCCAAGGGCTATAGCCAATTGTATGGAGAAGATTACTTTGATTCTTTTAGCCCTGTAGCAAAAATAGTGACAGTTAGACTTATGCTTGCTATAGCTACCAGTAAACAATGGCCAATTCATCAATTGGATGTGAACAACGCTTATCTACATGGGTTCATTGAAGAAGATCTTTATATGCAGCCTCCACAAGGTTATAGTAAAGCAGTGTTTGGGCAAGTGTGTAAGCTCATCAAGTCACTTTATGGGCTGAAACAAGTTGAGAGGCAGTGGAATAAAGAGTTAACCAGCATTCTACTCACTTTTGGTTTTCACAGATCTACACATGATCATTGTCTTCTTTTACACATCACAGATTCTTCATTCACCATTCTTGTGGTATGTGTGGATGATATTCTACTCACAGGAACTAGTTTGCAGCTTATCAATGATATCAAGGCTTTTCTCCATGACAAGTTCACCATTAAGGATCTAGGCAGCGTAAAATACTTCTTGGGTATCGAATTGGCAAGGGATCATGTTGGTCTTACTTTAAGCCAGACTAAGTATTCAAGGGATATTCTTCTTGATGCAGGAGTTATGGATATGTAGCCTGCTTCTAGTCCTCTATCACATGGCATTATCCTTACTGATTCAGGCACTCCTTTGCCTGATCCTTCCAAATATAGAAGGCTGGTTGGTAGACTGTTGTACTTGAATTTTACAAGGCCAGACCTTACATTCGCCACTCAGCAGCTATCTCAATATATGCAAGCACCTTGTAATCATCATCTGCAGGCATCAATTCATATTCTTAGATATCTGAAAGGAACTCTGCAGCTTGGACTTCTACTCAGCTAGCTCTGTTTTCACCCTGACAACATATTGTGATGCTGATTGGGGTACTTGTAGAAAATCCCGGAGGTCTGTCACAAGTTTTTATGTGTTTTTGGGTAAGTCTTTGATTTCTTGGAAGGCCAAGAAACAACCTACAGTTAGCAAGTCCTCAGCAGAAGCTGAATATAGAAGTATGTCAACCACAACATGCGAATTGAAATGGCTCTCATATTTGTTGACTGACTTCAGAATTGACATTACTTATCCGATGAAGCTATTTTGTGATAACACATCAGCTATTCAGATAGCCAAAGACCCTATTGATCATGACAGAACCAAACATTTTGACATCGATGTACATGTCATCCGAGAACATGTAGAGAATGGATTCCTTTGCACTATTTATGTTTCTTCAGAATGTCAACTAGCATATCTATTCACAAAGTCTCTGTCTGCTTCACAGATGTTTGATGCTTTGGTTCAAATGGGATTAGTTCAATTGCCTAGTGTTTAGGCTTAAGGGGGGAGTGTTAGTTTTTGTTCTTAGTATTTTAGTATTTTCCCATTTTGGTTATTTTGGTGTTTTCTTTACTTTCTAAACAAGGCTATATATAGCTCTTATATTTGGTATTTTGAATATATACGAAAATTGAGTAATAGTGTTTGGCTATTTCTTTCCAAAAGTCTGTGTTTATCCTATTTCCTTTTCTACTGTTTCTACTGTTTTTACATCTTCCATAAACATTTCTTGAATTGACGATTCTAGTGAAGAAAAAGAAACCCTTTAGTAAAAAAAAAAAGCAATCCAGAAAAGTTTGAGGTTGTTACACGGTATACAAGGACCTTCTTCCCTACCATGGCTCGATACACAAAAGAGCTTTTTTTATCTATCAGGCTTTTAACGATGATGACATCAATATAATTATGTTGTATGAAGAAGCGAAAAGAACATTATAGCACGAGAAGTTCCATTGGAGTGCCTTGGGCAGTAGATTGGTTCATCAGGACCGACTTACATCTCCCAAAAAGTACTACCTAGTTGGCGAGGTTAACAGTATCCTCACCCATTATGTACAGAATAAGAGGGCTTTCACGTTGGAGGTTTTTGGGCATGATATTCGAGCAACCAACAAAATAGGGGACAACACATTCGTACCCTATAAAGCACATCTCAAGCATGGCTTTCGAGTTTCCATATTGGCATTTTTTCGAGAAGTCTTACGAGACCTTAATGTGGCTTGTGTCAAATAGGGCATGTTACACATGGTCTCAATTTGTCACTATGTATCAATTCTCACGTCGTGGAGGATTTATACTTCTTGCCTCCATGCTTAGACAACTATTCACATTAACTAAGAACAAGAATTCTAGTCATATGAGCTAGAAGACACACACTTTCCCTTTCCTATCCAAACCTAGCAAATAAGATCCCCGAGTGAATACATAAGTTTTTTTTATTGTGATAAAGAAAATGAATTTCCCATTTCCAACAAACTCGAAATCCCTCACCAATCAATAGAAGAACACACATGTCGGGAAGGGCTTCACTTGAAGCTGAACAAGATGCTTAGTGATGGTTGTTGGGAACTATGAGGAAATCGTGTCCTCTTAGGTAGATAGTGAGCGATATGCTTAAAAGTTTGTGAGTGAGTGTTAATGGACATAGAAAGGGTGGAGATTTCCACGAGTGCGAAATCTAAATCGAGAGCATGCAAGAAAAGTTCTCAAAAAGGGAGGGTTTCCTCTTGAGAAAGCAATACTTTTAAAAGAAGTTGAAGTCATTATTCGTAGGTTTTCCCCCGAAAAATGGAGCATGACTAGTAAATTTATTTTTTTACTGAGCGTTTTTCATTTTTCTAGATTTTAACTTCTTTTTGTTTTCTCTTTTCAGGCTCCATGAATAAGAAAGAGAAAAAATATTGGTGTATAAACCTCGACTTAAAAGAGGTTTATTTAACTTTGTCGAATCAAATAACGGTATTAATATCCAAATATTCTCATACGGATTAAGTGATCTCCTAGGTGTTTATAACAATCTTTCTTCCCCACGTATTTGAGCTCCCAACTCTTTTAGGAATACTCTCGAGCGGCATATTCCTCCTACCATAAAAGTTCCAAAAAATGTGTAATCTTTATCAAATGATCCTGAAGAAGCTATATCTAGATTGCTTGTATATTTTACTTGCTATCCCAATCTTATCATCTACTCACTTTGTGTCTTAGGTTAAATGAGCCTATAATTATTGGTTCTATTGTTATAATTACAACTGAGTTTATCCATTTGAGCTTGAGTTTCTTGTATTTTTTTTAATGTGGCAAGTAGTACTGCATTAGGATCTATCGTGGAGTTCTGAGTTGTATGAGGCTTCTCTGTTATATTGTATTTGAGATTATGGCCTTCAAGATCGTGCTCGTCACAAGTTTGGACTCTCTCTAATGTAAAATTAGAGACATATTTTCGAGCTCTCTATGCGAGAGGTAAGTCCTTTTCAACCTAAGACTTTATGAAACTTTCCTTCCATGTCTACGAGAAGTGTTTCGAGCTAGAAAAGTCGTGATCTGAAGTTCGCAGAGTAGGTTCCACACTTATTGCACCAAAATGTTCAGTTTGACCCGAGTTCTGAGTTGACTTTTTCAGCTGTTTATTAACTTGCACTGGAGTTCACTCTTTAGGTACACTCTAATACCAAAGTTAGTATCAAATCAGAATAATAAAGTAATCATATATCATAATGAAGAGAGAGAAAGTAAAGATTGCATGTTTATAAGCACATGATTATGTGAAAATATTGTTTTACTCTTGGTTTAGTGGTGACACAGTGTCTGTTATGGGCCTCTCCTTCGTTAATGGACGTTTCAAAGTGTAGTGGGTCTTGGAAAGTGAATTAGGCTCATTCGTTAATAGAAACAATAGTTCTTTTGGAGCTTCTCACAAAAAAAAAACTCAATTTCATAAATTTTCACGTAATTTTTTATATATTTATTTGGCTGTGACAAAATTATCCTTTATATTACAATAAAAACATACATTTTTAATATTATTCCTATCTCTGTAGTTCTATTGTCAAAGGAATCATGTTTTTCTCCGCTCAATAAGTTAGTTATTTTAATTTTTATTTAGTTATTTAGATTATTTTTATTACTTTTATAATTTATTTTTTCATTAATTAAAACATGTCTACATTAGATATTTTACGTACTAACTACAATAATTGATCACAATTTCAACAAATAACAATTATCAATCAACTAATAATAAACACTTAACTGTAACAACATACAACTAACATCAACAATTAATAACTAACAACTAACAACAATTTCCTATAAATAACACACAAAAAAACCTTAACATAAATTTCTATTTCAATAATTTTACTTGACAGTTATAATTGAAAGTTGATTGAAGGCTAGTTTGGCATTGTTGCGGCCAAAAGAATTTGAAGTTAGAGAAAGTGCTACGAAGAGGAGAAAAGTATTTTGGGAAAAAGCTCATAAATGTTTAGTAAGAGTCTGTTTGGTTCAGCTGTTAGCTAATAGCTGTTGCGGTTCCTGTTAGCTGTTAGCTGTTTGCAGTTGCTGCTAGCTGTTTGTTATTAGTTGTTTAATTACTAGTGTTTGGTAAAATTATATTGAACGGTTGCTGGTCGGATTTAAAATGTCTAAAATGGGCATGTTTTAAATTAATTGACGATGAAATTATAAAAGGAAAAATATGAAAAAATGCCCATAATGTTTACAACTAGGAATAATTTTACTCTTAATGTCTAAAATAGTGTAATTTTACCCATAATACTGACAGCTAAAAGCAATTTTACCCTTAACATTGGCGATTTCAGATATTATTAGAAAACATAGATATTATTAGAAAACATGTTAAGGGTATTTTTGCACTTATCCTATTATAAAATAAAAAATGTATTACACAAATTAATAAAAAATAATCTATATAAAAAATAAAAAAATTATTAAACGCAACAAAACTTTGTTCTTCCGGTAATCATGTTGTAGAGATATAAATAATGTTAAAAAATAAACATATTTTATGGAAATAAGAAGGATAATTTTGTCAATAACATATAACTACAAACAGCTGTTTATGAAAAGCTCCAAATATGAGCTTTTCGTGAAACGCTCCAGAACACTGCAGTTTCCAGAGAAAACGCTAAACGTTGCGGTTATATAAACCTAACCAAACGCTATATTTCCTGTGGTTTGGAGTGAAACGCTAAATGCTCTTCTGAAAAGTTAAAACAAACACCCTCTAAATATATGATATAAGGGGTAAATTACATACGTGGTGTACAACCTTTACCCGTAATCACACTTTGGTGTACAACCAAAATTTTGTCACACTAAACTGTACAACCTTTTAGTGACCTCCCATTAAAGTGTACAGCAGGTAAAAATGACCGGTCAATGCTTAGTCAACGCGCCACCT